>NW_024082952.1:17626-60763 GCF_003009895.1 Hyaena hyaena
GGACTCTGCGGACCTGAAGTCGCTACGATCCCCAGACGCACTCGGGCCGTGTCGCTGCTTGACCCCGGCGGCCCTGCGGCTGCGGCACTTCCCCTCCTCCTCTCCCCCCGGCGACCGGGAAGCAGCCACCAGCGGGACTGTTAATGGCGGTGCAACACAGCCCCTCAGGAGGAATCAGACTAGTCTCTCTGGACAACACCACGTCCTTCTCTCACCCATCCAACATACTCCGCCCTTTAGCTCTTATCCCTTCTGCCTGCTCATTCTATCTCCAATTCTGCCTCATCCCCGCCCTGTCTTCTCTATCTGTCTCTGTGCTCTTCAACCAGCACTGCATACACCCGGCTATTTAATTGCAGCTGGGGAATCCGGTTATATGCTTTAAACTGATCTGTGTCTATTGGTTTTCTTCTTCCTTCCTTTTCCTTTCTTCTTTTTGACTTTTTTATGTATTTTTATTTTCTATAATTCACCTTCCCTCCTCCATCATTACTCATTACTTTTTAGTTTTCCCTCTTGGTTAGCGTGATTGTTGGATTTGTCTGTGCGTTTGTGTCCCTCTCTTCCTGTGTGTTTGTCTCTATGTTTTCTTCTCCAGGGCTACCTCAAGAAAAAAGCCAGAGTACACAAGGTGGAGAGTCCCAAATACCACTACGAGTAGGAAAATGTAATAACCAAGGTCTCAACAAGAGAGACCAAGATATACCATTCAAATAACACTTTCTGAAAGGATAGGCCCTGCCTGGACAGTTAAAGAGTCTTTTGGGTTCAGCAGCGCTCACAGGTGCAGAGAGAATAACAAGTCTTTAAAACTAACAAGAGATAGAAAGCTAACCAAAATGACGAAAAGAAAGAGCTCTCCTCCAAAGAAATTCCAAGAAGAATTGACAGCTAATGAACAGATCAAAACAGATATAAGCAGCATAACTGATCAAGATTTTAGAACAATAATCATAAAATTAATTGCTGGGCTTGCAAAAAGCATAGAGGACATAAAAAACTATGGCTACAACCAATATGGAGAACAAAAATAGGCATGATGAATTTAAAAATGCGATAAATGAAATACATAATAAACTGGAGGTGTCCAATGCACAGATTGAAGAGGCAGAGAGAAGAATAAGTGATTTAGAAGACACCATTATACAAAAACAAGAAGCGGACAAAAAAAGACACAAACTGATCCAGGAACAGGAAAGAAGAGTTCGAGAGCTCAGTGATACAGTCAAATGCAACAATATCCGTATCATAGGAATCCCAGAAGAGGAAGGCAGAGGGAAAGGTGCTGAAAGAGTCCTGGAAAAAAATTATAGCAGAGAACTTCCCCAACCTGGGTAAAGATGTAAACGCTGAATACAAGAGGCACAGAGAACTCCCCTCAGATGTAATTTGAATCGATCTTCTGCATGACATATCATAGTGAAAATAGCAAAATATAAGGACAAAGAGAGAATTTTGAAAGCAGCTCGGGAGAAAAGGGTCCTAACATACAAAGGGAAACCTATCAGAGTGGTGACAGACCTATCTACCGAAACTTGGCAGGCCAGAAAGGAATGGCAAGAGATCTTCAATGTGATGAAGAGAAAAAATATGCAGCCAATAATCCTCTATCCAGCAAGCCTGTCAGTCAAAATAGAAGGAGAGATAAAAGTCTTTCCAATTAAACAAAAATGGAAAGATTTTTTACCACTGGGTCAGCCCTACAATAAATCCTGAGGGGGACTCTCTCAGGGAAGTGTTGCAAGGAAAGAACACACCAGAGACACCACCACAAGCATGAACCCCACAAAGGACACAATGACTCTAAACCCACATATCTCAATAATAACACTGAATGTAAATGGGCTTAATGCTCCAATCAAAAGACATAGGGTAGCAGAATGGATAAAAAAACAAAATCCATCTATATGCTGTCTACAAGAAACACATTTTAGATTGGAAGATACCTTCAGATTAAAAGTAAGGGGATGGAGAAATATCTATCATGCTACGGGAAGTCAAAAGAAAGCTGGAGTAGCTATACTTACAGCAGACAAACTGGACTTAAAATTAAAGACAATAACAAGAGATGAAGAAGGGCATTACATAATAATTACAGGGTCCATCCATCAGGAAGAACTAACAATTATAAATGTCTAGGCACCAAATATGGGAGATCCTAAATATTTAAAACAATCACAAACAGAAACAAGATTACAGATAAAAATGTGCTAATAGCAGGGGACTTTAATACTACACTTACAGGAATGGATAGATCAACCAGACAGAGAATCACTAAAGAAACAATGGACTTGAATGACACAATGGACCTGATGGATCTGACTGATATATTTAGAACTCTGCATCCTGAGGCCAAAGAATTCATGTTCTTCTCAAGTGCGCATGGCACATTCTCCAAGATAGATCACATACTGGGACATAAATCAGCCCTCAATAAATATAAAAGAATTGAGATCATACCATGCACACTGTCAGATCATAATGCTTTGAAATTTGAAATCAATCACAGGAAGAAGTCTGGAAAACCTCAAAAACATGGAGGATGAAGGACACCCTACTAAAGAATGAATGTGCCAATCAGACAGAGAAGAAATTTAAAAATATGTGGAAACAAATGAAAATGAAAATACAACAATCCAAACTCTATGGGATGCATCAAAGGCAGTCCTAAGAGTAAAGTATATTGCACTCCAGACCTATTTCAAGAAATTAGAGAAAGCGCAAGCGCAACATCTAACAACTCGTCTAACGGAACTAGAGGCAGAGCAACAAGAGCGCCCCAAACCCAGTAGAAGAAGAGATATAGTAAAAATCAGAGTAGAAATAAACAACATAGAGACCAAAAAACAATTGAATAGATCAATGAAACCAAATTGCAGGGTACAAAATCAACGTACAGAAATCGGTTGCAATTTTATACACCAGCAATGAAGCAACAGACAGAGAAATCAAGAAACTGATCCCATTCACAACTGCACAAAAAACATCAAGTACCTAGGAATAAGCCTAACCAAGGATACAAGAGATCTGTATGATGAAAACTATAGAAAACTTATGAAGGAAACTGAAGAAGACACAAAGAAATGGAAAAACATTTCATTTCATGGACTGGAAGAATAAATATAGTTAAAATGTCATTACTACCCAAAGAAATCTACACATTCAATGCAATATCAATCAAAATTGCACCAGCATACTTCTCAAAACTAGAACAAATTATCTTAAAATTTGCATGGAACCACAAAAAGACCCAGAATATTCAAAGTAATATTGAAGAATAAATCCAAAACGGGAGGTATCACCATCCCAGACTTTAGCCTCTACCACAAAGCTGTCATCATCAAGACAGTAGGGTATTGGCCCGAAAACAGAAACATAGACCAATGGGACAGAATTAAGAACTCAGAAGTGGACCCAAAAGTATACAGCCACCTAATCTTTGACAAAGCAGGAAAGAGTATCCAATGGAAAAAAGACAGCCTCTTTAACAGATGGTGCTGGGAGAACTGGACAGCAACATGCAGAAGAATGAAACTAGATCATTTTCTCACACCATACACAAAAATAAACTCAAAATGGATAAAGGACCTGAACGTGAGACAGGAAACCATCAAAACCCTAGAGGAGAAAGCAGAAAACAACCTCCTTGACCTCCACCGCAGCAACTTCTTACTTGACACATCCCCAAAAGCAAGGGAATCAAGAGCAAAAATAAACTGTTGGGACCTCATCAAGATTAAAAGCTTCTGTACAGCAAAGGTAACAATCCATAAAACTAATAGGCAACCAATGAAATGGGAAAAGATAGTTGCAAATGACATATCAGATAAAGGGTTAATATCCAAAATCTATAAGGAACTCACCAAACTCCACATCCGAAAAACAAACAACCCAGTGAAGAATTGGGCAGAAGTTATGAACAGACAATTCTCCAAAGAGGACGTCCAGATGGCCAACAGACATGAAATGATGCTCAGCATCCCTCCTCATTATGGAAATACAAATCAAAATCACACTGAGATACCATATCACGCCAGTCAGAGTGGCTAAAATGAGCAAATCAGAGGACTCAAGATGCTGGCGAGGATGTGGAGAAACGGGCACCCTCCTACACTGTTGGTGGGAATGTGAACTGGTGCAGCCCCTCTGGAAATCAGTGTGGAGGGTCCTCAAAAAATTAACAATGAAACTCCCCTATGACCCAGCAATAGCACTGCTAGAAATTTACCCAAGAGATACAAGAGTGCTGAGGCATAGGAGCACATGTACCACAATGTTCATAGCAGCACTCTCACCAATAGCCAAAACATGGAAAGAGCCTAAGTCTCCATCAATGGATGAATGGATCAAGAAGATGTGGTTTATCTGTACGATGGAATACTACATGGAGATAAGAAAGAATGAAATCTGGCCATGTGTAGCAACATGGATGGACCTTGAGGGTGTTATGCTGAGTGAAATATGTCAGGCAGAGAAGAACAAATATCATATGTTTGCACATATAGGAGGATTAGGAGGAACTTAACGGAGGACAATGGGGGAGAAGAAGGGGAAAATAGTGGGGGAAAGGGGGAGAGGCAAACCATGAGAGACTCTTGAATGCTGACAAAAACTGAGGACTGATGGATGTGGGGGGGAAGGGGGGATGGGCATAGAGTGGGGCACTTATGGGGATGAGCACTGGGTGTTATATGGAAACCAACTTGACAATAAACTATTTGTAAAAAAATAAAATAAAAATAACTAAAAATAAATTTAAAAAATAAAATTAGAGACAAAAGAAACATGCAAAAAAATAAAAATAAAAAACCTCACACCCAAAAAACAAACTACCCAGTGAAGAGATGGGCAGAAGACATCAATAGACACTTTTCCAAAGAGGACTTCCGGATGGCCAACAGACATGAATCGATGCTCAGCATCCCTCCTCATCAGGGAAACACAAATCAATACCACACTGAGATATCACCTCACGCCAGTCAGAATGGCTCAAATGAGCAAATCAGAGGACTCTAGATGCTGGCGAGGATGTGGTGAAACGGGCACCCTCCTACACTGTTGGTGGGAATGTAAACTGGTGCAGCCCCTCTGGAAAACAGTGTGGAGGTTCCTCAAAAAAATTAACAATGAAACTCCCCTATGACGCAGCAATAGCGCTGCTAGGAATTCACATAAGGGATAAAGGAGTGCTGATGCATAGGGGCACATGGACCCCAATGTTCATAGCAGCACTCTTAACAATAGCCAAAACATGGAAAGAGCCTAAGTGTCCATCAACGGATGAATGGAACAAGAAGATGTGGTTTATCTAAACCATGGAATACTACATGGCAATGAGAAAAAATGAAATCTGGCCATGTGTAGCAACATGGATGGAACTCGAGGGTGTCATTCTGAGCGAAATAAGTCAGGCAGAGAAGGACAAATATCATATGTTTGCACGTATAGGAGGATTAAGAGGAACTTAACAGAGGACCATGGGGGGAGAAGAAGAGGGAAAATAGTGGGGGAGAGGGAGGGAGGGAAACCAAGAGAGCCTCTTGAATGCTGAGAACAAACTGAGGACTAATGAGTGTGGGTGGGCAGGTGGAGATGGGCATGGAAGAGGACACTTGTGGGGATGAGCAGTGGGTGTTATATGGGAACCAACTTGACAATAAACTATTTGTAAAAAAAAAAAACATATAAAAGAATAGAAAATACAGAAATAAACCCACAACTATAGGTCAACTAATTTCAACCAAGCAGAAAATAATATACAATGGAAAAGACAGTGTCCTCAACAAATGGTACTGGGAAAACTAGACCTCAGCAAGAAAATTAATGAAACTGGACCACTTTCTTACACCAGATACAAAAATAAACTCAAATGCATTAAATACCTTAGTGTGAGACAGGAAAATATTAAAAACCTAGAGGAGAACAAGGGCAGTAACCTCTCTGACATCAGCCATAGTAATTTCTTTCTAGATATGTCTCCCGAAACAAAAGCAAAAATGAGCTATTGGAACTTCATCAAAATAAAACTTATGCACACTGAAGAAAACAATCAACAGGCAACCTACAGAATTGTAGGGAGAATATATTTGCATGTCATATCTTGAAAAGGGTTAGTATCCTAAATCTATAAAGAATTTATCAAACTCAACACCAAAAGCAAATAATATAGTTAAGAAATGGGCAGAAGAAATGAATAGACACTTTTCCAAAGGAGACATCCAGATGACCTACAGACACATGAAAAGATGCTCAATATCATTCATCATCAGAGAAATGCAAATCAAAACCATGTTGAGATACCACCCCACACCTGTCAAAATTGCTAAAATTAACAAGTCAGGCCAATAAATGTTGGTGAGGATGTGGAGAAAAGGAATCCCTCTTGCACTGTTGGTGGGAATGGTGCAGCCACTCTGGAAAACAGAATGTAGGTTCCTCAAAAAGTTACAAATAGAACTACACTACAATCCAGCAATTACTCTGCTTGGTATTTACCCAAAGGATACAAAAATACAGATGTGAAGGGGCGAATGCACCCCAATATTTACAGCAGCACTATCAACACTAGCCAACTAGATAAAGAGCCCAAGTGTCTGTCAGTAATGAATGGAGAAAAAAGTGATATGTATACACAATGGAACATTACTCAGTGATCAAAAAGAAAACTATCTTACTTGCAATGACATGGATGGAGCTAGAGAATATAATGCTAAATAAAATAATTCAGTCTAAGAAAGACAAAAACCATATGATTTCATTCATATGTGGAATTTAATAAACAAAACAAATGAACATAAGGGAAAAAAAGAGAGGAAACCAAGAATCAGCCTCTTCACTATAGAGACCAACCTGTCGGTTACCGCAGGTGAGGCGGGTGGAAGGATGGATGAAACAAGACAAGGGGGTTAAGAGCGCAGTGATCTCAGTGAGCGCTGAGTAATGTATGGAATTATTAAATGACTCTACACCTGAAATGCATACAAGAGTATATGCTAACTGTGCTGGTTTAATATTTAATGAAAAAGAAAACCTTATAATACAAATGATGATTATATTTTCTATATATGATTTTATAATTCATAAAGTGCATTATATGCAAAATAAAAATAAGTGAAAATAAATAGATTAAAATCTTAGCAAGTGATTTTTAGGATATATCTAAGCTGGTGCTCAATGCAATTTCAGTTTTCTTGTTTTCCCAAAATCTTATGTGAGCACATGATAAGTTATTAATTGTAGAAGTCAACTTCCTTAAAAATCTATTCTGTTACGATCTCACATCTTATCTAGTAGCTCTGCCTTGGTGGATTCATACCAACCTTAAACGTCAAGGTGATTATTTACACGTGAATTTGTTCAATAGTTATTTAAGCTGCATATCCCTAGCAGGTGTAGTCTAAATATATGTATACAAATTTCAATGAACAACAGGAGCACTTCTTTCTATATACACTATATGTGGGCTCACTCTTCACTGAGAACAAACTGAGGACTGATGGGTGTGGGGGGGAGGGAGGAGATGGGCATGGAGGAGGGCACTTGTGTGGGTGAGCACTGGGTGTTATATGGAAACCAACTTGACAATAAAATATTTGTAAAAATAAATAAATAAATAAATAAATAAATAAATAAATAAATAAAACATTAACAAAATTTTAAAAAAAAACCCACCATGAGACCATTTAAAAGGAATTTAGGCTATCAGTTCATTTAGCCTTGTGCTGTCCCGAGTAAACACCTCCAAACTCATCATTCATGATTTAAGTTTCATGGCTAGCATCTTCGCCCCAGCTTTAACATTTGCGTACCGTCTGTGTGCCTATGTTACCCTGTCAGGGTAGTTGGGAATAGAGTTAATTATTTCCTCTCTGGACACAATGACCAATTAAACAGGAGGGACTCTGGAATCCCTAGGGCCAAGATAGAGGACACGGCACTGTGGGAATAGGTAGCCCTTTCTTAAAGGGCTATGCTGATGTTGATATCTATAAAATCACTTCCCACTGTAAACTCCACTAGGAATGTGGTGAGCAGAGCCAGCGTCAATCAAACATATGCCGCAGTGACTGAACCACATACCTATAACCCATGTTTATTTAATCCTAAGGACTCTTCTCATATTCTATGTTTGTGATGCAGCCCAGGTTGCATGCTAATATCATTCCGATCTGTGGGGAAAAGGTCATTAAATAAGAATGTCACAAGGGTTGACAGCTGAAAGAGGCTCTGCATTTATCAACCTTTTCTGAAACATTCGCACAGAAAGGCAGCGGCATGTCTCTGACATTTGGAAGGAAGGTGAGTAAAGACTACAGCAGGGAATTCTGTCCCTTGCTCACCTCAGCCATGTCCTTGCTTCTGGTTAAGTAATCAGTGTTCAGTTTGTTTCCTAGGAATCTTAAAATAGATGTCAAGTATTTTCAGTGATTCAAACAACCCTGGTTATCATTTCACACTTCAAAATGAACTTTTAACCATCTTATCTCCATGCATTAGAACTGTCAGTAGGATGTTTTTAAACAAAAAAGGAATTAGTGGAATTTAAGGGTTCTTTGGATTACTGCAGGATATGTGAATAGGAAAGAGGAAGGATGACAGTGAAATGAATATGTGTTTGTCAAGAGGTGAGTCCACTTTTCTGATAATGGAAAAGAACAATCGGAATGAGCAGATCCCACTGACATATGACTCGTGGGTAGAGACGTGAAAATTGGAGAAATTACAGCTTCTGAGTAGAGTCCTCTTATAGCCCTCTCCCTTGAGATAAGCCAGTACCTGCAACTAACCATTGACTTGACTTCCATTTACTGAAAACCATGTTCTCAGTATTATGATAGAAGCAAAGAAAAAGTGACATATATGTTTAATCATTCCACACTATAAAATTATGAAGTTACAATAAAGGTAGGCACCACCAACAGTAATTTGGTTAACTGTTCTTCTGATACACATGTCAAGCCAAGATTATGGCCCATCATGATGTTAATAATTAGTACTAATGATGCTAAGTGATGATTAGCTCACACTCAGTGAAGCTTGCTGTCTCCAGCACCGTCCTGACTTTTAACGTGAGCACTACCCCATTTGACTTTCACAGGATCTCTTATTATCAGTAGAGCGATTTGTTCTAAACGTGACATGAAGATGTTTGCCCTGCGCTCACCATCACATGGCTCAGAATAAATGTGGGCAGGTGGTACATCCAGAGGCTGTGTTCCTAACAGCTAACTTTTAAAGGTATTTTTTTCTAACATTACCAATGAGTAGACAATGTGATATTTCCTGGTTATTTTGAATTTTGTTTTTTATTGATAAAAAATCATATATCTTTTCTCTTTTTAAATTTGCTTTATTTTTTTCTTCCCCAATTGCTCATTTAAGTCAATCGCTCACTTTTAATTGGATTTTGGTCTTGTCATAATTATTATGTAGTAATTCTGTATGTTTGAAGATAATCATAGTCTTTGCCATAAACACCACACGTCTGGAATTTATCTTTTATCTTCATGTATCATTTTTCCTGTGAAAAATTCAAATTTACATGTAAATCAAACAAAAGTCAAGTCTCATTTCCTCTTTCAGCTTTCCACTGAAGGTGTATTGCTGTTATTTACCAAGGAATTGTGTACATCTGTAGCTAAAATGCTGAAATTAAACCCACATATAATGGAAGGAGTTAAATTCTTCACGCCTTCTCTACGCATGCCTCTGGAGGTGCACGGTGGCCAGTGCCCCTCCCGCTGTAAAATCAAATCCACCCAGTGTGAGGTAGGTCTGTCCTTCTCATGTTACCCTCTCTACAGTGTCCTATTCTCTGTCAACCAGCACTCACTATGTTATGCTTGTAAATTCAAATGATGTAAGTCCTATTAATCACCCTGCATTTAAAAACAAAAAGTGGATTGAGACACTTAGGTGCACTTGGATTGTATCACTAACTTAACTGATAACTTCCACACACTGATGAAAATCAACTTGATTACTTGATTCTTGCTGCTCTATTTGGTGTATAAGCACGGCCATGTGTTCTTTAACTGCTCTTTCTATGTCTCTGTATATTTGGGGGTATGTGGTATAGAAAAAAGAATGGCCTTCAGGTCCTGGCTTTGAGTCTTGGGTATGCAGAGTGTTCATGCTCACTGAGTCATAATAGCAATAAAATGTAGATCACACCTATTTCTTGTGTCTGCCACATCTCAGTCAAGCAATGATTAGATTGCGAGGATTAATCTGATATGAGGACTAAACAGTGCACCTGTTCTGATGAGCACAAGTGTGTGGAAATGTCAATTACTATATTGTACAGCAGAATTTAATGTACACCTGAAGATACTTTGTGCACACATAACAAAAGGGAGAAGACTCGAAATGTCTTGGCATTTACAATTGTCTGTGCTCCATGCATAGAATTTTATGTACTTTGTCATTCAAAAGTAATGATTTACCTCATAAAGTAAGTTAAACATAACTGCTAAGACAGAACTACTTTCTAACTTAAGAGAATCATACTGTAATTCACAAACTATAAATTTATAGCAACTTAGGATTACTATAAGTTGTGTTTGATGTTGAATCATTCATTATAATTTAGTTCAGTTTCAATAAGAGTATTCAATAATTATCTACTGACTACTGTCTATTTTATATTTGTAGGAAGAAAAATAAGTGAGTCACCATGAATTGGGCTAACGAGAGCTCCCCAAGAGAGTTTATACTACTTGGCTTCTCAGACAGACCCTGGCTACAAATGCCCCTGTTTGTGCTCCTATTAATATCATATACATTCACCATCTTTGGCAATGTGTCCATCATGACGGTGTGCATTCTGGATCCCAAACTTCATACACCCATGTATTTCTTCCTCACTAATCTCTCCATCTTAGATCTGTGCTATACCACAAGCACAGTCCCTCATATGTTGACAAATATTTGTCGCAACAAAAAGACCATCAGCTACGGTGGCTGTGTGGCACAGCTCATCATCTTCCTGGCCCTGGGAGCTACTGAGTGTCTCCTCCTGGCTGTCATGTCCTTTGACAGATATGTAGCGGTCTGCAAACCCCTGCATTATGTAGTTATTATGAATCATTGGTTCTGCTTAAGGGTGGTAGCCTTCTCGTGGTTCACTGGCTTTGGTAATTCGGTGTTGCAGTCTTCCTTGACTCTTAACATGCCACGCTGTGGTCGTCAGGAAGTGGACCACTTTTTCTGTGAGGTGCCTGCCCTTCTCAAGTTGTCGTGTGCAGAAACAAAACCTATTGAGGCTGAACTCTTTTTCTTTAGTGTATTAATTCTGCTAATCCCAGTGACATTGATCCTCATTTCCTATGGCTTTATAGCTCAAGCAGTATTGAGAATCAGGTCAGCAGAAGGACGACAGAAAGCTTTTGGGACATGTGGGTCCCACATGGTTGTGGTGTCTCTCTTTTTTGGTACAGACATCTACATGTATCTACAACCACCTTCATCCACCTCGAAGGACTGGGGAAAGATGGTTTCCCTATTCTATGGGATAATAAAACCAATGATGAACCCCCTTATCTACAGCCTTAGAAATAAAGATATGAAGGAGGCCTTCAAGAGGGTGAAACCAAGAATCTTTTTCTGTAAGAAATAAGTATTCCATTGTGATGAGAATCCTCTGAGTTTCTATCCTTGCAGGTGGTGATAATGTTTGAACTGATTTTCCTACTTTCCAGGCTCTTATGCTTTAATTGAATTCTACCAACAGTTAGCAACGCCCTCCTCTGTTCAGAAGACAATTCTCTGATACCTTTTCTAAATTAAAAACTTCTTGCTTTCCAGAAGTTCCCCCAATGCACTCTGTTCCTCGAGGACACTAGAATGGTTCAACTTCCTGTTTACATATGATCTGTTGTAGTACCATCTTAGTGTGCAATTTCTACACCTTTATCATTAAATAGCCTATGATCTCAAGTCAAAAAATTTCCATCAGCACCAAACCCTCAGTCACTTCACCGTCACACCCCTTGATAAATCCATCACTTGCTCCATGCAGAGTATCTTGCTGTACATAGACTGCCTCCAATCTAGTGGGCTTCAACTAGTTAGGTGTGCACATCTCATACTAGAGACTTGAACTGTCAGCTGAGTTTCATTTCCTGCTCTATTATTTTTTAAAATATTTTTAATATTTATTTATTTTAGAGACAGACAGAGAGAGAGAGAGAGAGAGAGAGAGAGAATGTGCGAGCACAAGTGGGGGAGGCTCCAGGCTCTGAGTGTCAGCATAGAGCCCAACTTGGGGCTCACTATGTTGGGCTCAAACCCACTAACCTACAGATCATGACCTGAGCCAAGGTTGGATGCTTAACGGGCTGAACCACTCAGGCACCCCTTTCCTGCTCTTTTTAATTCATCCTTCTATTCCCCATAGATAGAATTTCTCCTTTGTTGCTCCTTTGTTCAAAACCTTATTTATCTCAAGTTCTGCCACATGCATGAGGGACCTTCTCTAAATTATAATACTAATTATTTATAGAAATGTTAACAGTAATCTTTTTTTCTAATACTGATCTGAATTAATTCATTCCTTGGGCTGTCACTCAAAAAATGTTCATTTTCATTAGATAACTCTAGACTATAGGAAAAATGATCAACAGTTCCTCCTGAAGAAATATTCTGCTTCCTAAAGGAAATACTCTTAAACTCCGATAGTAAAATTATTATTTGCAGTTTGCAATGTAGGGACATAGATGAATCAATATTTATGCAACAGAGAAATGCTTAAAAAACAAAGTTTTCAGAATTTCATATTATACTTTATATTTTCATATGATACATTTAATATTTTCATATTAAATACAATGAGTCTAATAGTACTAAAATATGGAGTTAAAAACACACACACAAATTGAGGCTGGAAATTTTGCCTAAAAAGTTTGGGTTGTGTCCAGTTAGCAAGTCAGAATAATTTCAGCATAGAAGGTGCAGCATCAGTATAAAATAATTGCAAACATATGTACAGAATATGGCTCTTATATAATTTTTATGTGGCATTTCAAATAAATGGGAAAGGGAGCAACTTTAAATCTATGGTGTTTAAAGAGTTGATTTTCTCAAAAAATAAGAATATTTAAGATGCTAAAGAAAAATGAAAGCAATTACATTTCTCATACCTGTGCCTTTTAAAAATTTCCAAACCACCATACTCACTGTCTTCTATTGTTGAGTATATGATAAGCATTTCAAACTCAACACATTTAGGGCAAGCATCTTCTCTTCTTTTGAGACAAAGGCCTCTTCTAAAGCTCATTATTTTTATGAAGGAGGTCACCTGTTGTCTAGGTGTGCAAATCATAAACCATGAATCCTATCTTATACCATTGCCTTCATAATTTTCCATAGAAAAACCATTACCAAGACACTACAATGATTTCTCTTTGGTACCTTCCACCACTCCATGGCTTCCTTTTTCACATTCCTACTATCATTATCTTTTACCTAGACTTGCTGATTATCAAATTCACCTATATACTCTCCTCCTGATGCTCTGTAATGTACTTTAGAAAATACAGTCACCAAGAGGGCAAGAAGGCTCCCCTTTTTTCACATTCTCGCCAACACCTGTTGTTTCTTGTCTTGTTGATTTTAGCCATCCTGACTGTTGTATGGTAATATCTCATTGTAGTTTTGATTTGTATTTCCCTGAGAAATGTATTAAGAAGATATATATATGTATATATAGATATGTATATATAAAGATATTCTTTAGTGTATTTATACTAGTGTATATATAAAGATATTCTTTAGTATATTTACTATATTCTTTAGTGTATTAATTCTGCTACTTTCAGTGACATCATTCCTCATTTTATATGGCTTTATAGCTCAAGCAGTATTGATTACACACACACATACACACACACACAGAGGAATATTACTCATCCATGAAAAAGAATGACATCTTGCTATTTGCAGTGACATGAATGGGGCAAGAGGATATTACGCTAGGGAAAATAAGTCAGTCATAGAAAGACAAATAACATGATCATTCATATGAGGAATTTAAGAAATAAAACAAATAACCAAAACACAAAGAGAGACACAGACAAACCGAGAAACAGACTCTTAACTATAGAGAACACACTGACGTTACTAGAGAGGAGGTGAGGGATGGGTTCCATCCATAATAGGGATTGAGGAGGGCAATTACTGTTATGAAAAATGGTGTTGTATGGAAGTGCTGACTCACTGTATTCTCCACCTGAAATTAATATTACACTATATGTTAACTAACTGGAGTTTATATTAAAACTTAAAAAGAAAAAGAAAATACAGCTAGAGTTCTATTTTGAGTGCAACTACAATTATTCCACTCTCCCCACTGGCACTATAGATTATCAGTGGCTTCTGTTACCCACTAGACAGAGACAGATGTTCACTCCTTGCCTTAAAGACTGCTCTGTCCCTTGCATTTACCCTTTTTCCTTAAAGCACAGGACATCTGAGCATACTGATTCTTCTACCTGGAATACTCTTCCCACTGATCTTTATTATGTTTCTAATTGTTCAGACCTCATCATTTATCTAGGGAATCTTTTTATTTTGTATCTCTTAGCCATTCAAATATTCACAAATTTACTCATCATGTGCTTCTCTTACTTGTGGCATTTTTACTTGTTAGTGATCAGGTAATAATGTCTTCACCTACTGCTAACCTGTAAGCTCCATGAGAGTAAGAACAAGGTTTGGTTTGGTCACCGAAGCATTCACAGTACTTAGTTCTGCAGGCAGAGAATTAAAACACCAAGTTATCAAAACTATAGGTAATTTCAACTAATATGTGATTTTCACTTTTTCTATAAAAAGAATTTACAGAGATGTGAAGTCCTCTAGGGCTAGGGACACTGGTTGTTAAAAGTCCATGGTGGGATATAAACTTAAATTCTCAAAGCCTAAAGAAATTGTATTTCCCTGTAAAAATGAAAATCAAATTACCCACATGTGGTCATCAATAGTCTTTTCTATTTTATAAATAAATACATTGCCTATAGTTTAATAAAAGTGGTTTTATGGGGAAAAAAAACCATCCTTAAAATTACTGTATGTAAAAATAAACTCAAAATGGATAAAGGACCTGAACGTGAGACAGGAAACTTTCAACACCCTAGAGGAGAAAACAGGAAACAACCTCCTTGACCTCCACCGCAGCAACTTCTTACTTGACACATCTCCCAAAGCAAGGGAATCAAGAGCAAAAATAAACTGTTGGGACCTCATCAAGATTAAAAGCTTCTGCACAGCCAAGGAAACAAACCAGAAAACTAATAGGCAACCAACGGAATGGGAAAAGAGTTGCAAATGACATATCAGATAAAGGGTTAATATCCAGAATCTATAAGGAACTCACCAAACTACACGCCCGAAAAACAAACAACCCAGTGAAGAAATGGGCAGAAGATATGAACAGACACTTCTCCCAAGAGGACATCCAAATGGCCAACAGACACATGAAACGATGCTCAGCATCCCTCCTCATCAGGGAAATACAAATCACAACCACACTGAGATACCACCTCACACCAGTCAGAGTGGCTAAAATGAGCAAATCAGAGAACTCTAGATGCTGGCGAGGATGTGGAGAAACGGGCACCCTCCTACACTGTTGGTGGGAATGTAAACTGGTACAGCCCCTCTGGAAATCAGTGTGGAGGATCCTCAAAAAATTAACAATAAAACTCCCCTATGACCCAGCAATAGCACTGCTAGGAATTTACCCAAGGGATACAGAAATGCTGAGGCATAGGAGCACATGTACCCCAATGTTCATAGCAGCACTCTTAACAATAGCTAAAACATGGAAAGAGCCTAAGTGTCCATCAACAGATGAATGGATCAAGAAGATGTGTTTTATCTATACGATGGAATACTACATGGCAATGAGAAAGAATGAAATCTGGCCATTGGTAGCAACATGGATGGACCTTGAGGGTGTTATGCTGAGCTAAATAAGTCAGGCAGAGAAGGACAAATATCATATGTTTGCACGTATAGGAGGATTAGGAGGAACTTGACGGAGGACCAAGGGGGAGAAGAAGGGGGGAAATGGTGGGGGAAAGGGAGAGAGGCAAACCATGAGAGACTCTTGAATGCTGACAAAAACTGAGGACTGATTGATGTGGGGGGGAGGGGGGGATAGGCATGGAGGAGGACACTTGTGGGGATGAGCACTGAGTGTTATGTGGAAACTAATTTGACAATAAACTATTTGTAAAAAAAAAAACAAAAAACAAAAAAAAATAAATTAAAAAAAATAACCATGCTATAAAAAAAATAAAATTACTGTATGTAAAGCTCATCTTTCTTGGTATATTACTTTATTACTCTTTCATATTAATGGAGTTTTATTTTTTCTTATTTTTTAAAAAAATTAAATATTTATTTTTGAGAGAGACAGTGAAATCCAGAGAGAGAGAGAGAGAGAGAGAGAGAACGAGCAAGGAAGGGTAGAGAAAGAAAGGGACACGGAATTCGAAGCAGGGTCCAGGCTCTGAGCTATCAGTACAGAGAGTCTGACACGGGCCTCAAACTCACAACCTATGAGATCATGACCTGAGCTGAAGTCAGACGCTAAACAAGTGAGCCACCCAGGTGCCCCTTCTTTTTCTTATTTTCATGTGCACTGTATCTCAAGACTCTACCAGTATTCTGGAATTAAAATATAATTATAATTAAACATAACTATAATTAAAATATAATTTAAATAGCTGCACAGTGAATTTCACCATGGAGGTATATTAAAATGAATTTAACCTTTTCTCTGTTGTTGAACATTTTCATTTTGATCACTCTAAACACAATTACAAGGAACTCTACACTTTCTGCACAAGAAATATGTGTCTGTATTTCAGCCTATATTCTTAGAAATAGTGTTTTGAATCAAATTATAAATTACTTAGAAAACTCAAGAGTTAATAGATATTGCCAAAGTTTCCTACAGAAATTTTGTAGCATTCCACTTTCCCACTTGCATTGTATTTAGTCAATGAAAAAAATTGCTTCATAACCTTTTGCCAAATCTGGGAATTTTTATCTTTTGAGATACCTGCAAATTTTAGAGGAAGAAATATTATGATGTTATTGTTTTTATTTCCTTGAATATTTTGGAAATAATATATTTTTCATACATGATATAAAATAGAAATGCTCATATATATTTTGTTTCCTCTCACCCACTAGGCAGATGGTAAATTTTTACTTCCTAGCCCTTTGAACGTAGGTCAGGATTTTTAATTTGCTTTACCAATAATATGTGAGTGGAAGTTATGTGAGTCACTTTTTGATGATGACTTTAAGATATGGTGCACACTCTGCCGTGATGTTCATCCTCCTGCCAATAACAACACGCAATGTTCCAGAGAGAGTTTTCCAACTGTTATATTGTAGATTGAGGATAATATGGAGAAAACCTCTAACCTCTGGAGACAAAATAGCATGAATGAGAAAGAAACCTTTTTTATTTAAAGCGTTTTTTTAAAGAGATCTTTGAGGTTCTTGTTACTACACTATTAGCTTATCCTGAGTATAGAAATTGGTACCAGTAATGGGGTTCTGATGTAAAGGGGAAAAAATGAAAACAGGAGACATTGGCATAAAGTTCAGGTGGCAGATGGTGAGGACACTGTTACAAAGACTAGAACCATAGTGATCCATGTTATACAGTAAAAACAGAAATGGTAAAAATATGACCTGAAATAATTTGAAAGGTGGATAAGGAATGCAATGATTGTAGCTCTACGGAGTGTGAAAACCGTTATTTGTTACTACTGCATACAGTTGACAAGATACTCATGAAGAAAGCCAGAAACAATATTTGTTTTCATGTGAAAATAAGATAATTAACAATTCAAGCACTTGATGAGTTAGAAAAGACAAATAACTGTTTTAGTTCCAGATAGTCATATATAATGTGAAGACATTCTTTGAGTAATAAAGACCAATTAATTTTTTCAATGCTTATTTATTTTTGAGAGAGAGACAGTGCAAACCAGGGAGGGGCAGAGAGAGAGAGGGATATGCAGAATCTGAGGCAGGCTCCAGGCTCTGAGCTGTCAGCACATAGCCCAATATGGGGCTTTTACTCACAAATTGCAAGATCATGACCTGAGCCAAAGTTGAAAACTTAACCAACTGAGCTACCAAGGTGCCCCACAGAGTCCACTAAAATATAATTTCTAGTGATGAGAATTGATTTAAGAATGTGGCAAGTAGCTGTTACTAAACTTTCTGGGTGGATTAAAATTGAAATAACTGGAGCAAGGAAAGGAGAATGAGGGAAAAGTGAAAAGAGAATAAGCTTACCCCACCAAAGTCTAATAGGCTCAATATACCAATTATTAGATATACAGAAAGAGCCGTGTCTTGACTACAATTGTGGATGTGATCATTGCAATGTGGATCAGACTAAAACTAAATACATGAGAAGCTGACTACATTTTAGGGACATTTATACCACCAAATAAAGCATGAATGTGATTTAAAGAAGCTTCTGACTGTTTGAGACTTAAAATACCCCTGGACTCCAACCTTAATTAAGTGGGAAAGAAGCTGGTATTCTCAGTTGTTCTCTTCAGATTTAGACACAGGATAAGGGATCTCAGAAAGAGTAGAAGCCAAGAGTTACGAAGAACATATGGAGACATTCCCCTACTCATGGGCGAAACTCTTCACAACTGCCCAGTGGTTTTCAGAATTTCTAGACTTGTGACTTCCATTTCTGAATTTTTTCTTTCTGAATGGGAGTGTTTATACCAGTCACCTTCTTCCAGGTCTATTAAATTTTGAGCATGTGGAGGACACACGACTATCTATTCAGTTCACAGATTTCTTTTTTTTTTTTTAATGTTTTATTTATTTCTAGGAGAGAGAGAGAGANTAATTAACATCTATTACCACACATAGTTACAATGTTTATTGTGCTAAGAATTTTTTTTTAATTTTTTTTTAATGTTTTATTTATTTCTAGGAGAGAGAGACAGAGACAGCGTGAGCAGGGGAGGGTCAGAGAGAGAGGGAGTCACAGACTGAAATGGGCTCCAGGCTCTGAGCTGGCAGTCAGCACAGAGACCGACGCGGGGCTCGAACCCACGAACCGCGAGATCATGACCTAAGCGAAAGTCGGACACTTAACCGACTAAGCCACCCAGGCGCCCCTCAGTTCACAGATTTCTGAAGCAAGAGAACTCAAGTACAGACCCAATTGGGGAATTGAGCAGGGGCTCTGAACTTTGGGCTTATCTTGTCACTGCATGGAAATGTACTTGTTTCCTTCGGGGAGGGGGGCACATGTTTGTACCTATAAGGCAGACTGTGATAGACTTTAAGCCTGATCACAAATATATGGTTTCTTCCTTCTTTCTGGCCATTTGGTAGAATTAACAGCTTTCTCACACAGCGAACTAGGTTATGCTCTGTGGCTAGCCTTGGTAATAAGTGTGAGTTTAACTGATTTCTAAGCTTGTGGTAAGACACTGAGATACTACCTCATGCCAGTCAGAGTGACTAAAATGAGCAAATCAGAGGACTCTAGATGCTGGTGAGAATATGGAGAAATGGGAACCTTCCTACACTGTTAAGCATTGGACTCTTGATGTCGACTCAGGTCATTATCTCAGTTTGTGGGATCTAGGACCACGTCAGTCTCTGTGGTGATAGTGTGGAGCTTGATTAGTATTCTCTCTCCCAGTCTCTCTACCCCTCCCCCACTCACACTTTCTAAAAATACATGAATAAACTCCAAAAAAAGTGAAGGGGTGTAGAACCATCTGTCATGCAAAAGACATAAAAAGAAAGCTAGTGTATCCATACTTATATCAGACAAACTAGACATTAAAACAAAAATCATAACAAGAGATGAAGAAGGGCATTATATCATAATTAAGGGCTCTATCCATGGAGAAAATCCAGCAATTAAAAATAGTTATCCCCTCAACTTGAAAGCACCCACATATATAAATCAAGTACTAACAAACATAAAGAAATTCATTAATAATAACATGATAAAATCAGGGGACTTTAACACCCCACTTACAGTAATGGACATATCTTCAGAAAATCAACAATAAAAAATGGCTTTGAATGATACACTAGACAAGATGGACTTAAGTATAGAGAATACTTCACACTAAAGCAGCAGTAGACACATTTTTCTAGTGCACATGGAATATTCTCTAGAGTAGGTCATATACTCGGTCACAAATGAGTCCTCAATAATTACAAAAAAATCAAGATCATATCATGCATATTTTCAGGTCACAACACTGTAAAACTTGAACTCAACTGCAAGAAAAAAACCTGAAAAGCATTCAAATACATGGAAGTTAAATAACATCCTTCTAAAGAATGAATGTATTAACAAGGAAATTAAAGGAGAAATAAAAAATGTACATAAAAGTAAATGAAAATGAAAACTGGACAGTCCAACCCCTTTGGGATGTAGCAACAGCAGTTCAAAGAGAGAAGTATATTGTAATTCAGGCCTATCTTAGTAAGCAAGAAAGGTCCCAAATACACAATCTATCCTTACACCTAAAGGCGATAGAAAAGGAGCAACAAATAAAGCCTAAAGCCAGTAGAAGAAGGGAATTATAAAAGATTGGAGTAGAAATAAATGATACGGAAATGAGCAAAAACCAGTAGAACAAACCAATGAATTCAAGACGTCGTTCTTGGAAGAAATAAATACAATTGACAATCCCCTAGTCAGACTTCTCAAAAAGCAAAGAGAGAGGACCCAAAGAGGAAAATGTCAAGTGAAAGAGGGCAATCACAACCAACATGGTGGTACAAACAATTATAAGAGAAATAGTATTCTATTTTTCATAGTAGAAAAATTATATGTGAAAAAAACTGGGCAATCTGGAAGAAATAGACAAATTCCTAGAAACTCACATACTACCAAAAAATAAAACAAGAAATAAAAATTCGAGCAGACCCATATCCAGCCAAGAAATTTAATCACTAGGCAAAAATATTCTAACAAACAAAGTCCTAGGCCAGATGGCTTCCCAGGTGAATTCTACCAAACATTCAAAGAAGCGCTATTACCTATTCTTCTCAAACTGTGTTCAAAAAAATAGAAATAGAAGGAAAGTTTCCAAACTTATTCTATGGAGCCAGCATTACCTTGATTCCAGAACCAAAGACCCCACTGAAAAGAATTACAGGCCAATATCCCTGATGAAACTGGATCCAAAAATTTTCAAGGAGATAGTGGCAAATTGAATTCAAGAGTACATTAAAGAATTACTCAGCACAATCTAGTGGGATTTATTCCTGAGCTGCAGAGCTGGTTCAATATTGACAAAACAATCAACATGATACACCACAGTAATAAAAGAAAGAATAAGAACCACATGATCCTGCCAGTAGATGCAGAAAAAGCATTTGACAAGATACTGCATCCATTCTTGGTTAAAAAACAAAAACAAAACAAAACAAAAAACTCAACAGGGGTGCCTGGGTGGCTCAGTTGGTTAAGCATCGGACTCTTGGTTTCAGCTCAAGTCATGATCTCATGGTTTCATGAGTTTGAGCCACGTGTTGGGCTCTGTGCTGACAGTACAAAGCTTGCTTGGGATTCTCTCTCTGTCTCCGTCTTTCTCTGTCTTTCTATGTCCCTCCACCACTCACTGCCTCTGTCTCTCTCAAAAGAAAAAAAAAAACTTTAAAAAGAGTTGAGTTTTTTTAAACAAAAAACCTCAACAAAGTAGGGATATATGGAACATACCTCAATATCATAAAGTCTTTCTACGAAAAACCTACAGGTAATATCATTCTTAATGGGGAAAAAGGGAAAAAGAGCCTTTCCCTTATAGTCAGAAACAAGACAACTATGCCCATTCTCACCATTACTATTTTACATAGTAATGGAAGTTAGTCTCAAACAATTAGATAACAAAAAGACATAAAGAACATCCACATTGGCAAGGAGAAATTCAAGCTGTCACTATTTACAGATGACATGACACTCTACGTAGAAGACCCAAAAAGACTCCACAAAAAATTGCTAGACCCAGTACATAATTCAGCAAATTTGCAGGATGTTTCTATTAAAAAAAAAATGTAGCAGAAAAAGAAATCAAGGCTTTGATCCCATTTACAAATGCACCAGAAAACATAAGATACCCAGGAATAAACATAACTAAACAGGTAAAAGATCGGTATTATGAAAGCTGTAGAACACTTATGAAACAAAACAAAGGTAACACAATAAGTGGAAAAGCATTCTATGCTCATGGATTGAAGGACATTGTTAAAATGACTATACAACCCAAATGAGTCCACACATACAATGCAATCCTTATCAAAACACTAGCGGCATTTTACATAAGGATAAACAACACTAAAAATTGTAGGGAACCACAAAAGACCCTGAATAGGGAAAGCACTGCGGAAAAAGAAAAATATAACTAGAGGCATCACGATCTTGGCTTTGAAGCTATATTACAAACATTAATAAAGTATGGTACTGATATAAAAGCAGACACATAGATCAATGGGACAGATAGAAAACCTAGAAATGGACCTACAACTGTTTGGTCAACTAATCTTCAACAAAGCAAGAAAGAATATCAAATGGAAAAAGGCAGTCCCTACAGCAAATGGTGCTGGGAATACTGCTGCTGGGAATACTGGATGATGCTGGGAATGCAGATGGATGAAACTGGACCATTTTCTTACCATGCATAAAAATAAATTTAAAAATGGATGAAAGGCCTAAACATGAGACAGGAAACCTTCAAAATCCTAGAGAAGATGGGCAGCAACCTCTTTGACTTGGCTGTAGCAACTTTATACTAGACACATTGCCAAAGGCAAGGAAAACCATAGCAAAGATAAACTATTGGGACATCATCAAGTATAAACTCTTCTGCGCAGTGAAGGAAACAATCAACAAAACTAAAAGGTGGGCTATGGAATGGGAGAATATATTTTCAAAATGACATATCAGATAAAAGGTTAGTATCCAAAATGCATAAAGAGGTTATCAAACTCAACATCCAAAAAACAAACAACCCATTAAGAATTGGGCAAAAGACATGACAGACACTATTCCAAAGAAGATGCCCAAATGGCTAAAAGACACATGAAAAGATGCTCAATATCAATCATCAGGGAAATACAAATGAAAACAATGATGAGATACCACCTAACATCTGTCATAATGGTTCAAATTAATGACACATGAAACAACAGGTAAAATGTGGAGAAAGGTGAACCTTCTTGCACTGCTAGTGGGAATGCAAACTGGTGCATTCTACCCTACAGTCCTGCAATTGCACTAATAGGTATTTACCCAAAGGATACAAAAATACAGATTTGAAGGGGTACATGCACCACAGTGTCTATAACAGCACTGTCAACAATAATCAAATTATGGAAAGAGAGCAAATGTCCATTGACTGATGAATGGATAAAGAAGGTGTAGTGGTGTGTGTGTGTCCATATATTACCAAAACAGACAAGGAAGTCTTCCAAATTCATTCTGAGTCCAGCATTGCTGTGATATCAAACCCAGATAATGAAACTACCAAAAAAGAGAATTACATGCCAATATTTTTTATGACCATAGATGTAAAAATCTTCAACAACACATTAGCAAACCCAATCCAACAGTACCTTTTCAAAATCTTTCACTACAATCAAGTGGGATTTATTCCTGGGATGCAAGAGTGGTTCAATATTTGCAAATCTATCAAAGAGATTTATCACATCGATTACAGAAAGAATAAAATCCATATGATGATTTCAATAGATGAAGACAAAGGATTTGACAAAGTACATCTGTTCATGATAAAAATTCTCAACAGAAGAAGGGGAAAATAGTGGGGGAGAGGGAGGGAGGCAAACCATGAGAGACTCTTGAATGCCGAGAACAAACTGAGGTCAGATGTGGTGGGGGGGAGGGGATTGGGGGTGATGGGAATGGAGGAGGGCACTTGTGGGGATGTGCACTGGGTGTTATATGGAAACCAACTTGACAATAAACTACTAAATTAATTAATTAATTAATTAATTAAATCAACAAAGTAGTCTAAAGGGAAGATATGTCAACATCAGAATGGCCATTCTGAAAAACCCTCAGCTAACATCATACTCAATGGGGAGAATAGGAAAGGTTTCTTACAAGGTCATAAACAAAACAAAGATGTCCACTTCCACCACTTTTATTCAATATAGTACTGAAAGTTTGAGCCACAACAAGCAAACAACAAAAAGAATAAAAAGTCATCCAAATTGGCAAGGAAGTAGTAAAACATTTAGAATTTGCAGATGAGAAGGTCCTATATATAGAAACCATAAAATACTCCACAAAAGTACTACTAGACCTCAAAAGTGAATTCAGTAAGGTAACGGTATGCAAAATGAATGTACGCAAATCCACTGTACTTCTATACTCTAAAAGTGAAGTAGCAGAAAGAGAAATTATGAAAAGAATCCCATTTACAATCGCACCGAAACCCAAGATACCTAGGAGTAAACTTAACCAAGGAAGTGAAAGACCAGTACTCTGAAAACTATACAAAGAAGAGGATGAAAAAATTGAAGATGACACAAACAAATGGAAACATATTCCATATTCATTGATTGAAAAAACAAATGTTATTAAAATGTCCCTGGTACCCAAATGAATCTACACATTTTAATACAATCTTTATCAAAATACCAAGAATAGTTTTCACAGGATGAGAATAAAAAACCTTATAATTTTATGGAACCACAAATAGATGAAATAATCTTTAAAAAGAACAATAAAACTATAAGTATCACAATTCCAGATTTCAATTTATTCTACAAAACCTTATAATCAAAACATATAGGGCTGACACAAAAATAGATACATATATCAATGGAACAGAAGAGAAATTCCAGAAATAAACTCACAATTGTATGGTCAATTAATCTTTGACAAAGAGAGCAAGAATATGTAATAGGAAAAAGACAATATCTTCGATAGTGTTGGGAAAACTGGACCACTACATGCAAAAGACTGAAACTAAACCAATGTCTTTCACAATACACAAAAATACACTCATAATGGATTAAAGACCTAAGTATGACATCTGAAGTCATAAAAATCCTAGAAGTGAGTTCAGGCAATGATGTCTCTGACATTCCCTGCAACAAAATTTTTCTATATATGTCTCCTAAAGCAAAGGAAATAAAAGCAAAAATAAACCTTTGGAACTACATCTTAATAGAAAGCTTCTGCACAGCAAAGGAAACAATCAATAAAACTAAAAGGCAAACTACAGAATGGGAAAAGTTGTTTGTAAATGGTCTATCTGATAAAGGGTTAGTATCCAAAAAATATAAAGAACTTATAAACATCAACACCCAAAAATTAAATAACCCAAGTTTTAAATGGACAGAAGGTGCAAACAGACATTTCTGCAAAGAAGATATACAGATGCCCAACATACACATGAAAAGATTCTCAATATCCCTCATCATTAGGGAAATGAAAATCAAACCACAATACAGCAGAAAGAGAAATTAAGAAATTAACCATTTACAGTTTCACCAAAGATAATAAGACACCGAGGAATAAACCTCACCAAAGGACTGAAAGATCTATAGTCTGAAAACTATAAAACATTGATGTAAGAAATTGAAGATGACACAAAGAAATGAGAAGACATTCCATGTTCATGGATTGGAAGAAAAAATATTGCTAAAATATCTATAGCACCCTAAGCCATCTATACATTTAATGGAATCCCTATCAAAATATGAACACCATTTTTCACAGAACTAGAAAAAACAATCCTAAAATTTATAAGGAATTACAAAAGATCCCAAATAACCAACGAAATCTTGAAACAGAAAAGCAACACTGGAAATATCACAATTCCAGACTTCAAGTTATATTACAAAGCTTTAGTGATCAAAACAGTATGGTACTGCTACAAAAACAGACTCATAGATCAATGTAACAAAATAGAAATCCCAGAAATAAGCCCACAAATGCATGGTCTACTAATCTTTGACAAAACAGAAAAGAATACCCAATTGGAAAAAGACACTCATTTCAACAAATGGTGTTGGCAAACTGGGCAGCTGCATGAGAAAAAATGTCACTGGACCACTTCGTCTCACCATACATAAAAATAAATTCAAAATGAATGAAAGACATAAATGTGAGACATGAAACCATAAAAATCCTAGTAGAGAGCACAGAAAGTAATTTCTCTGACATTAGCAGTAGCCATATTTTTCTAGACATGCCTCCTAAGGTAGGAGAAATAAAAGCAAAAATAAACTTTTCATACTACATCAAAATAAAAATATCTGATAAAGGGTTATTGTCCAAAATATATAAGAACTTATACAACTGAATACCCAAAAAACAAATAATCTAATTAGAAAATGAGTAGAAGACATGAATAGACATTTCTCGAAAGAAGACATACAGATCACTGAAATACACATGAAGAGATGCTCAACATCATTTACCATCAGGAAGATGAAATAAAAACTATATTGAGATATCACCTTACACCTTTTAAAATTGGTAAAATGAAAATAGGAGACAATGAGTGTTTGAGAGGATGTGAATGAAAAAGAACTGTTGGTGGGAATGGAAACTGGGGCAGCCACTGTGGAAACCAGCATCCTCTGTGGAAACCAGTCATATATATATATATATATATGTACCTTATGTTCCAGTAATTCCACTACTGGGTATTTACCAAAAGATTTACATAAACACTAATACAAAAGGATATAGACACCCCATGTTTATTACAGCATTATCTAATATAGCCAAATTATGGAAGCAGCCCAAGTGTCCGTTGATAGATGAATGAATAAAGAAGTTATAATGGAATATTATTCAGCCATTAAAAATGATGAAATCTTGCCATTTGCAATGACATGGATGGAGCTACAGAGTATAATGCTAAGCAAAATAAGCCAGGCAGATAGACAAATACCATATGATTTCACTAATATATGGACTTTAAGAAGAAAAAGAAACAAAAGAAATGAACAAAGGAAAAAAAGAGACAAACCGAAAAACAGATTCTTAAATACAGAGAACAAACTGATGATTACCAGAGGGGAGGTAAGTGGGGAAATGTACAAAATCGATGAAGGGAATTAAGAGTACACTTATCTTGATGTGCGCTGAGTAATATATTTGATTGCTGAATCACTATATTATATACTTGAAATTAATATAATACTGTATGTTAACTATACTGGAATTAACATTTAAAATACAAAGATGGAGGCAAACCATAAGAGGCTCTTAAATACAGAGAACAAACTGAGGGTTGCTGGACGGGAGGTGGGTAAGGAGATAGGTTAAATGGATGATGGGTATTAGGAGGGCACTTGTTGAGAAGAGCACTGGGGTTTATATGTAAGTGATGAATCACTGGGTTCCACTCATGAAACCAACACTACACTCTATGTTAACTAACTTGAATTAATGTATGTATATACACAGATGTATGTAAGTATACATACATATAAGCAAACAAACAAATTGATTCTTAAAGTGATCTTGGTTTCCCGTGGTACAGGTATAAAGGTAAAAATGCCAATGGCTTGTGGGGAGAAAACTTTTGGGTTACATGTGGGGGAAAGGAAAGATCTGAACTCCCCCAATTACGAAAAGCAAAGTTGGAGATCATAGAGTTTTCTTTCCCTTGTACATATTCAGAATTTAAAAATGTGTTTTGTACCTCTGACAAAATGAAAAGAAGATAGAGTACAGTAGTAGTTATTCATAGTGAAGACCCATAATAATCATACACACCCAGGAAACCTTATGTATATCAGATCTGAATTTTCTACAAGTGTCTTTGCTGACACTTCTAGCTAAATATCCACTTCTCCTACATAATTCCATCTTATATTCATCAGCTTTGTCCTTATCACAGACACTCATCTTCCTAAAAGAGGGAAGGGCTACAAGAAATGAAATGGAACAATACCATGTCTTCAGAAAGCTATATCCTCATAAGTTTCTCTGGCTAATTCTAAAGGTAGGATTTTACTGTTTTACCTGTTGTCTCCTGAGAAGCATGAATATTTTCTTGTTTTCACCTCTAAATTTCCTGTTTTTTATACCAATGTGGTTTCAGGGGGTCACCTTTTCATTACCAGATGTGAGTTTCACCCTATACAATGTTGCATAATCTCATCTAGAGTGCAGATATCTGCCTGGATTTGCCATCCAGTATGATATTTTTCTGATATTGGAAGGGTGAGATGCATCCTCCTGGCTATCAAGACAAATATGCTACAGGCTACACAATCCTGCACTACTTGGCATCACATGCCCACATGTTTGGCCGTGCTCTCATATTGATGCCCTAGACCCAGGTGCTGTCCTACTGTGACGATACGATGGCCCTTAACCCTTATCACCTTTGTGGCCCTCTTCCGAGCACTCATCTCCTATAGGTATATTGCATGTGGTAACTCGACCTTTCATTATATCAGCTGCTAGAGGAAAAAAACCTTCAGTGTTTATATTTCCCTACTGTGTCTCTCCTATTCTACCACAAGATGATAGATTACTGATAGATGATGGATAAGTAGTAGATGATAGACAATGATTTATAGATGATAATGGTAGATAGATAATAAATATATAGATAGTGATTTTTTAACATTTATTTATTTTTGAAGACAGAGCATGAACAGGGGAGAGACAGAGAGAGAAGGATACACAGAATTGGAAGCAAGTTCCAGGCTCTTAGTTGTCCTCACAGAGCCCAATGCAGGGCTGAAACTCATGAATCACAAGATCATGACCTAGCCCAAAGTAGAATGCTTAACCAACTGAGCCACCCAGGCACCCCTACATAGTGGATGATAGATAGATAGATAGATAGATAGATAGATAGATAGATAGATAGATGATAGATAGTAATGATTGATCTATAGAAGATAGATAGCAATAGAGTAGATTATAGACACTGATCTCTCTCCAACAAACACATTTCTGTTGCCAACACCAGACAGACTCCTTATTATCTTCTATGTAAACATCACCCTCAGTATCAATACCCTCATCAGTACATTGAGAAACAAGGATGTAATTGTTGTTACATCCTTCTCAAGCTTGAGAAGGGTCAGTGTCCATTATGAGAAACAATTTTTAATCATGCACCATATATATCACCTGATTTAGGATGATGAAGATAGTTCTGAGACTGACCAAATAAAATAGGGTAGGTGATGGCTGTTTATGCATTAGCATAGTATTCCTGATCTGGTTGTCCCTCATCTACTCCCAGGAAAATACATTACCCACTGTTCAGTAAGGGACTCTAGTCCTGGACATTGCAATGACCTGCACATATAAAAACTTGCCCTTATGTAAACACTGGATTGTTCTGTTTTGACTCTGCTCTCAAGACAAATTATTTAAGCTGGTGTGAAGCATAGAAAAGCTACCGAGAAAATAGGCGTGATGTACAATAAACAAATATTTCTAATTTATGTAAAGTTATTACCTCAACTGGAGCCCTATTTTCCCACATCTGTTTTCCTAATCAGACTTTCATGACAGCATCCAGTGTGCTACTGCCTACTGCTTTCAGCCAAAGAATAAATCACAAAGGAAATTAGTATTTGAAGCAAAATAAAAGTGAAAATTAAAACTATCAAAATGTGTGGGATGCAGCTAAATCAGTGCTTAGAGGGAAATTTATAGCTTTAAATGCTTATGTTTTTAAGAAGGAAACTGTCTAATATCGATAATCTAAATTTCTACTTTGAGAGGCTAAAGTAGGAAGATAAGATTAAATGAAAAACAGAATAAAGGAAATAAGTATAAAAGCAAATCTATGAAATACAAAACAAAACTATTAACAATAACATGAAGCCAGAGTTGGCACTTTGAAAAAGCTCAATGCACTGACAATCTCTATCTAGACTGATTAAAAACAAAGTGGGGAAGAAACAATCTACAGGATCAAAAATGAAAGGAGTTAGTATAGATATCTTAGAAATTAAAAGGATACTAAGAAAGTATTATGAACAATAAATTTAACATCTGAGGTGAAGCTCATAGATTCTTTGAAAGATATTAATAACCAAAATAGATTAAAAAAGACATTTAAAATCTTAAACTTTGATACTAGTGAGAGTAGTTTAAGTTTTAATTTAAAATACTCCCACAAATACTGCATGGCAATGAGAAAGACTGAAATCTGGCCATGTGTAGCAACATGGATAGACCTTGAGGGTGTCATGTTGAGCGAAATAAGTCAGGCAGAGGACAGATACTATATGTTTGCACGTATAAGTGGATTAGGAGGAACTTAATGGAGGACCGTGAGGGAGAAGAAGGGGAAGAATAGTGGGGGATAGGGAGGGAAGCAAACCATGAGAGACTCTTGAATGCTGAGAACAAACTGAGGGCGGGTGGGGATGGGGAAGAGGGGATTAGGAGTGATGCGTATGGAGAAGGGCACTTGTGGGGATGAGCACTGGGTGTTATATGGAAACCAACTTGACAATAAACTATTTCTTTAAAAATTTAAAAAAATACTCCCACAAAGAGAACTATAGGTCCATATGTCTACATTTTTAAATTCTATTAAACAATGACAAAGAAATAATATCAGTGCTAAATAAACTCTTTCAGAAAATAGAGAATTTTCCCCAAGTCATGTAATGAAGCCAGCATTATACTGGTATACAAACTGTACCAAGGCATCACAAGAAAAGAAAAGTACTCCTTAACATCACTCATTATTTTAGGAAAAAAAAATTATTACCAAAAGATTAGCAAATGAAGCCCAGCCTAATGCTGAAACGACAGTGAGCCAGTATCAACTTGGATGTTTTTCTGGGAGGTGAAGTTAGCTTAACTTATGCAAATCAGTTGTGAAATTTGCCATTTAATAGAATAAAGAAGAAAAAAACCCCACAAGATCACCTCAGGAAATGCAGAAAAATCACTGGATGAAGTTTTACACACTTTCAAGGTAAACACTCTCAGCAAACCAGGAAGAGAAAGAAGTTTTCTGAACCTGATAGAAGGCATCAATAAAATACAGCTAATTACATTATTATTGGTAAAAGGCTGAATATTTTCCCCCTTAAGATTGCAAACAAGGCAAAGATTTCTGCCTCCAGTTCTTCCACTTGTTAGTAACCAAGAGTTCATAGCAGGTGAAACAGGGAAAGATAAAGAAATCAAAGGCATAGCAATTGGAGAGACAGAAATAAAAGTCTCTATTTGTGGGTGACATGATCATGTACTTACAAAATATTAAGCGGCCTATGTAAAAGCGAACAAAAATAAAATGTGCAAGTATCACAGTCAAAGGATACAATGTCAATTAAAAAAAAAAACACACCTCAATTCTAGAGTAGGAGTTAAAATGATGGAGTAGTATAGGGACCCTAGTCTTGCCTCATGTCTCAAACAAATAGATCAACATCAAATCATTTTGAATACTAGGAAATTGAGCAGAGGATTAAGAGAAAAATCTGCATAACTAGAGGGAGAAAAAGAGGCAGGTAAAAGTGCAGAGGGGAGAGCTGGGGGAGAGAAAAGCTGTGGTGCCATGGAAGGGAGGGAGCCCTTTTAGCGAAGAGGAGCAGGAGAGAGGGGAAGAGAGAGCTGCGCGTCAGGTTCCATGTGAGAAAAGCACTCCCCTGAAACCCATTGAGTGGCTAATTGAGGGGAACTGACTATGGCAAGGTTTTGCAAACAGTGGAGCTGAATTTGGAAGGTTTTTGAAGTCTGCGCCATTTGCCAGAGTCAATCCAGGTGAGCAGCTGTGCTCCTGGGGAGGAGAGTGGAGGCCTGGAGGTGGACAGTGGACACTTTGGTGTGGCGATCTCCTGGGTTGCACTGGGAAAGAATGGTTCTGCTTTCAGCTATGCTTTGGAAGAGGTTATAGTGCTTCTCCAAGGACAAAAAACCTGGATTGTGCCTTTGAGCAGCTATTCAACAGCAGGAGATAGAGGCATATGCAGAAAGCATGTAACCTGGTCATAACTTTTTACTGTGATTCACCATAAACTCCAGGCCCCTGCATGGCCCTGTGACTGCTTTTCAGGAACAGGAAAGCACCAGACACAGCAGCGCAAGCCTCTTCTCTGGAGTAAGGAAGCAGGTCTGTGTCTTGCCAGGTCCTTTAAAATTTGGAGTTTTGAATCCCAGCAAAAAAAAAAAGAAAAAGAAAAAGAAAAAGAAAAACACAGGACAACTATGGTGCTGGGGATGTTGATATTCCAGGCAGAGAAAGGTTGAGGGCAGGGATCTGATGGAAGCCTGATACACAGAGGGGAGATTTTTCACCTGTCTGTGAGGATCCCTAAACAGCAGTGTGTGCAAGCTCCCTCCCAGGGACGAGAGAGAAGGGTGACACCATCCTCCCCTGACACAACAGAACAGCCAGACTTCAAAAGAAACACAGCACCCTCAGTTGAGACTGGAGCCAGTTACACCAAACCCCACCCACCCCACTGAGCCCCCCATGGGCATCTTTACTAGAGGAGGCCTGACTGTGACCCAGCACAGTGGGCAACACAAACACACACCTCCCCCTGCCCATCCACATGCACCAAGCCTACAGATCACGGGGAGCCCAAAAGTGTCAGCTTCAGTTCTGGTGGAAATAGAACCAGGATTTATTCTTATTCTTTTTCTTTTCTTTTCTTTTCTTTTTTCTTTTCTTTTCTTTTCTTTTCTTTTCTTTTCTTTTCTTTTCTTTTCTTTTTTCTTCTCTTCTCTTCTCTTTTCCTTTCTTTCTCTTTTCTTCTCTTTCTTTCTCTTCTTTCCTTCCTTTTTACCTACTTCCTTTCTTCCTTCCTTTTGTTCTTGTTTCTTTCTCTCTTCTATCTTTTTTTCCTTCCTTCCTTTTATCTTCTTCCTTCCTTCCTTTCTTTTGTTTATTCATTCCCCGTTTATTCTTTCGTTCTCTTGAAAATCAAGCTTAGTCTTTTTCTGTGTGTTTATTTGTTCTTTTTCCTTTTCTATTTGTTTTTTGATAAAGCCTTTTTAAAATCAGGCTTATTTTAACAAACAAATCAAAGCACACCTAATTAAAGGTCCAAACATTCCCCCACTGCAAGCAAGGAACCATGCAGAGGACTGTTCTGGGGGAAAGAAAAGCCAATCACAATAGCAGAGTGCACACAACATACATCAGAAACACTTCCTGAAGTGCCAGACCCTGAACAATGTATGATCCGAACTTAATATAGCATTACTCTCAGATGCAGGAAACAACAATCTTTCATAACATCCAAAAGACAGAAATCTAGACAAAATGACAAGACAGGGGAATTCTTCACAAAATAAAGATCAAGAAGAAACCATAGCCATAGCCATAGATTTGCTCAAAACAGATATAATCAATATATCTTAACACGAATTTAGAACAATAGTAAGAACACTAGCTAGGATTGACAAAAGCATAGAAGACACTAGAGAAACCATTGGTGCAGAGATCAAAGAGCTGAAAACTAGTCAGGCCAAAAAAAAGTTCTATAACAGAGATGCAAAGCTGACGGGATGTAACCACAATGATGGTGGAAGAAGTATGGGAACAAATAGGTGGCACAGAAGATAAAATTATGGAAAATAATAAAGCTGAAAGAAGAAGGAAAGAGAATTATGAAACACAAATATAGACTTAGGAAACTCAGTGATTCCATAAAGCACAACAATATCCTTATCATAGGAATCCCAGAAGAAGAAGAGGAGGAAAAGGGGGCAGGTTCATTTGAACAAATTATAGGTGAGAACATCCCTAATATGGTGAAGGAAATAAACATTCAAGTTCAAAAGGCACAGTGAGCTCCCCTCAAAATCAGCAAAAACAGGCCAACAAGATACTTCATAGTGAAGGGGCGCCTAGGTAGCTTAGTCGGTTAAGCGTCCGACTTTCACTTAGGTCATGATCTCGCGGTTCGTGGGTTCGAGCCCCACGCGGGCTCTGTGCTGCCCCACGCGGGCTCTGTGCTGACTGCCAGCTCAGAGCCTGGAGCCTGTTTCAGAGGCGGTAACTCCCTCTCTCTCTGACCCTCCCCTGCTCACACTGTCTCTCTCTCTCTCTCCTAGAAATAAATAAAACATTTAAAAATTTAAAAAAAAGATACTTCATAGTGAAATTTCCTAAATGCAAAGATAAAGAGAGAATTCTGGAAGAGGCTAAGGACAAAATGTTGTTACCCCATAAGGGTAGAGACATATGGTTAGTAGCAGACCTATCCACAGATACTTGGCAGGCCAGAGGTGAGTGGCGCAGTATTTTTGATATGCTAAACAGGAAAAAATATATATACTGCTAAGAATTATTTACCCAGCAAAGCTGTCATTCAGAAGAGAAGGACAGAGAGAGTTTCCAAGACAAGAAAACTAAAGGAGTTCATGAACAGTGAACCATATCTACAAGAATTATTTAAGGAGAACCTTGGAGCAGGAAACAGAGACCTAGAGCAACAATGTAGAAAGGAGCAATCTACAGGAACAGCTACTTTACTGGTAATACAATGCACTCACTTCATATCTATCTATAATTACACTAAATGTACATGGGCTAAATGCTCCAATCAAAAGACATAAGGTATTAGAATAGATTTTTTTTTAAATACTGATTGATATGCGGTTTCTAAGAGATTTATTTTATACTCAGAGAAACATCGACATTGAAAGTGAGGGCGTGGAGAATAATTTATCATGCTAATGAACACCAGAAGAAAGCTGGAGTAGCCATACTTATATCAATCAAAGACTGTATTAAGAGATGAAATAGGGTACTATATCATAATTAAGAGGTCTATCCAGGGGCGCCTGGGTGACTTAGTCGGTTAAGCGTCCGACTTTTGCTTAGGTCATGATCTCGCGGTTCGTGGGTTCGAGCCCCGCGNAGGGAAACCTATCAGAGTGGTGACAGACCTATCTACTGAAACTTGGCAGGCCAGAAAGGAATGGCAGGAGATCTTCAATGTGATGAGCAAAAAAATACGCAGCCAAGAATCCTCTATCCAGCAAGCCTGTCATTCAAAATAGAAGGAGAGGTAAAAATCTTTCCAAATAAACAGAAATTGAAAGAATTTGTCACCACGAAGCCAACCCTACAAGAAATCCTGAGGGGGACTCTCTGAGGGAAAGGTTGCAAGGAACAAAGACACCAGAGACACCACCACAAGCATGAACCCCACAAAGGATACAATGATTCTGAACCCACATATTTCAATAATTACATGAATGTAAATGGGCTGAATGCTCCAATCAAAAGACAGGGTACCAGAATGGATAAAGTAACAAAATTCATCTATTTGCTGTCCACAAGAAACGTTTTTAGACGGCAAGATACCTTCAGATTAAAAATAAGGGGATGGAGAAATATCTATCATGCTACCGGAAGTCAAAAGAAAGCTGAGTAGCTATACTTATATAGGACAAATTGGACTTTAAATTAAAGACAATAACAAGGGATGAAGAAGGACAATATATAATAATTACAGAGTCCATACATCAGGAAGAACTAACAAGTATAAACATCTATACACTACTATGGGGGCACCTAAATATTTAAGCAATTAATCACAAACAGAAACAAGCTTATAGATAAGATTGTGCTAATAGCAGGGGATTTTAATACTACACTTACAACAATGGATAGATCAACCAGACAGGAAATCACTAAAAAAACAATGGACTTGAGTGACACAATGGACCAGATGTATCTGATAGATATATTTAGAACTCTGCATCCTGAGTCCAAGGGATTCACTTTCTTCTTAAGTGCGCATGGCACATTCCCCAAGATAGATCACATACTGGTAGATAAAGCAGCTCTAAATAAATATAAAAGAATTGAGATCATACCATGCACACTGTCAAATCATAATGCTTTGAAACTTGAAATCAATCACAGGAAGAAGTCTGGAAAACCTCCAAAAACATGGAAGTTAAAGAACACCCTACTAAAGAATGAATGGGCCATTCAGGCAATTAGAGACGAATTAAAAAATATGTGGAAACAAATGAAAATGAAAACACAACAATCCAAAATCTATGGGACGCGGCAAAGACAGTCCTAAGAGGAAAGTACATTGCACTCCAGGTCTATTTCAAGAAATTACAGAAAGCACAAGTGCAAAATCTAACAACTCGCCTAAAGGAACTAGAGGCAGAGCAACAAGACCACCCCAAACCCAGTAGAAGAGGAGAAATAATAAAAATCAGGACAGAAATAAACAACATAGAGACCAAAGAAACAATTGAACAGATCCATGAAACCAAGAGTTGGTGCTTTGAAAAAATAAACAAAATTGACAAACCTCTAACCAGGCCTCTCAAAAGAAAAGAGAGAGCACTCAAATAGACAAAATCATGAATGAAAGTGGACTTATTACAACCAAACCCTCTGAAATACAAGCAACTATCAGGGAATACCATGAATAGATATATGCCGACAAACTGGAAAACTTAGAAGAAATGGAAAAATTCCAAAACACACACTGACTATCAAAATTCACACGGGAAGACAAAGAAAATCTTAAGAGACCCATAAATAGTGAGGAAATCGAATCAGCTATCAAAAATCTCCCAACAAATAAGAGCCCTGGGCCAGATGGCTTCCCTGGAGAATCCTACTAGACTTTGACACAGAATTAATAACCGTTCTTCTCAAGCTATTCCAAAAAATAGAAATCACAGGGAAACATCAGTACTCATTCTATGAACCACCATCACATTCATTCCCAAGCAAAACAGAGACCCAGCAAAAAAAGGGAACTACAGGGCAATATCCTTGATGAATACGGATGCAAAATCCTGAACAAGATCCTTGCAAATCGAATCCAACACGACATAAAAAGAATTATCCACCATGATCAAGTGGTATTCATTCCTGGGCTACAGGGCTGATTCACTATTAGTAAATCAATCAGAGTGATACATCACTATAAAAGATAAAAATCACATGATACTGTCAATAAATGCAGAAAAAGCATTTGACAAACTACAGCATTTTTCTTAATTTTCCTCGAGAAATTGAGGAAGGAGGAACTTACCTAAACATCCTAAATGCCATTTATGGGAAGCCCTCAACTAACATCCTCCTCAGTGAGGAAAAACTGCGATCTTTCCCACTGAAATCAGGAACACGACAGGGATGTCCACTCTCACCACTGTTGTTTAACATAGTGCGGGAAGTCCTAGCATCAGCCATCAGACAACAAAAGGAAATGAAAGGCATCAGAATTGGTAAAGAAGAAGTCAAACTTCACTTTTCTCAGAAGACATGATATGCTATATGGAAACCCCGACATACTTCACCAGAAGACTACTAGAATTGATCCATGAATTCAGCAAAATCGCAGGGTACAAAATCAATGTATAGAAATCTGTCACATTTTTATACACCAATAATGAAACAACAGAAGGAGCAATAATGAAATTGATCCTATTCACAATAACACCAAGAACCATAAAATAACTAGGAATAAGCCTAACTAAAGATGTAAAAGATCTGGATTTTCAAAACTATAGAAAACTTATGAAGGAAATTGAAGAAGACGCAAAGAAATGGAAAAACATTCCATGCTCATGGATTAGAAGATTAAATTTTGTTAAAATATCACTACTACCCAAAGCAATCTACATATTCAATGCATTCCCAATAAAATTTGCACCAGCATTCTACTCAAATCTAGAACAAACTCTACTAAAATTTGTATGGAACCACAAAAGACCCCGAATAGCCACAGTAGTATTGAAGAAGAAAACCAAAACTGAGGCATCACCATCCCAGACTTTAGCGTCTACTGCAAAGCTGTCATCATCAAAACAGTATGGTATTGGCACAAAAACAGACACATAGACCAATGGAATAGAATTGAGAACTCAGAATTGAACCCAAAAGTGTACAGCCAACTAATCTTTGACAAAGAGGGAAAGAGAATCCAGTGGAAAAAAGACAGCCTCTTTAACAGATGGTGTTGGGAGAATTGGACAGCAACATGCAGAAGAATGAAACTAGACCATTTTATCACACCATACACAAAAATAAACTCAAAATGGATATAGGACCTGGACGTGAGACAGGAAACCATCAAAACTGTAGAAGACAAAGCAGGAAACAACCTTCTTGACCTCCGTCGCAACAATTTCTTACTTGACACATCCCCAAAGCAAGGGAATCAAGAGCAAAAATAAGCGATAGGGACTTCATCAAGATTGAAAGCTTCTGCACGGCAAAGGAAACAATCCATAAAACTAATAGGCAACTGAAAGAATGGGAAAGATAGCTGCAAATGACATATCAGATAAAGGGCGAGAATCTAAAATCTCTGAGGAACTCACCAAACTACACGCCCGAAAAACAAACAATCCAGTGGAGAAATGGGCAGAAGTATGAACAGACACTTCTCCAAAGAGGACATCCTGATGGGCAACAGACACATGAAAGGATGCTCAGCGTCCCTCCTCATCAGGGAAATGCAAATCAAAACCACACTGAGANGGACAACTTAGAAGAAATGGACAAATTCCTAAACGCACACCCACTACCAAAACTAACACGGGAAGAGGTAGGAAATCTGAACAGACCCATAACTAGTGAGGAAATCGAATCAGTGTTCAAAAATCTCCCAAAAAATAAGAGCCCAGGACCAGATGGCTTCCCTGGGGAATTCTACCAGACGTTTAAAACAGAATTAATACCCATTCTTCTCAAGCTATTCCAAAAAATAGAAAGTGAAGGAAAACTCCCAGACTCATTTTATGAAGCCAGCATCACTCTGATACCAAGCCAGTCAGAGACCCAGCAACAAAAGAGAACTACAGGCCAATATCCTTGATGAATTGGATGCAGAAATTCTCAACAAGATACATGCAAATCGAATTCAATAGCACATAAAAAGAATTATCCATGAAGATCAAGTGGGATTCATTCATGGGTTACAAGGCTGGTTCAACATTCGCAAATCAATCAATGTGATCCATCACATCAACAAAAGAAAAGATAAAAACCATATGATCATGTCAATAGATGCAGAAAAAGCATTTGACAAAATACAGCATTCCTTCTTAATAAAGACTCTAGAGAAAGTCGGGATAGAAGGAACTTACTTAAACATCATAAAAGCCATCTATGAGAATTCCTCAGCTAACATCATCCTCAACGGGGAATGTTCCCCCTAAGATCAGGAACACGACAGGGATGTCCACTCTCACCACTGCTGTTTAACATAGTGCTGGAAGTCCTAGCATCAGCCATAAGACAATAAAAGGAAGTCAAAGGCATCAGAATTGGCAAAGAGGAAGTCAAACTATCATTTTTTGCAGACTACATGATACTCTACATAGAAAATCCAACAGACTCCACCAGAAGCCGACTAGAACTGATCCAAGAATTAAGCCAAGTTGCAGGGTACAAAATCAACGTACAGAAATAGAGTGCATTTTTATACACCAACAATGAAGCAACAGAAAGAGAAATCAAGAAACTGATCCCATTCACCATTGCACAAAAAACCATAAAATACCTAGGAATAAACCTAACCAGGAATACAAAAGATCTGTATGATGAAAACTATAGAAAACTTATGAAGGAAATTGAAGAAGACACAAAGAAATGGAAAAACATTCCATGCTCATGGATAGGAAGAATAAATATAGTTAAGATGTCATTACTACCCAAAGCTATCTACACATTCAACGCAATTCCAATCAAAATTGCCCTAGCATACTTCTCAAAGTTAGAGCAAACTATCCTAAAATTGGTATGGAACCACAAAAGACCCCGAATAGCCAAAGTAATACTGAAAAATAAAACCAAAACGGGAGGTATCACCATCCCAGACTTCAGCCTCTACTACAAAGCTGTCATCCTCAAGACAGTATGGTATTGGCACAAAAACAGACACATAGACCAATGGAACAGAATTGAGAACTCAGAAGTGGACCCAAAAGTATACAGCCAACTGATCTTTGACAAAGCAGGAAAGAATATCCAATGGAAAAAAGACAGCCTTTTTAACAGATGGTGTTGGGAGAACTGGACAGCAACATGCAGAAGAATGAAACTAGATCATTTTCTCACACCATGCACAAAAATCAACTCAAAATGGATAAAGGACCTGAACGTGAGACAGGAAACTATCAACACCCTAGAGGAGAAAGCAGGAAACAACCTCCTTGACCTCCACCGCAGCAACTTCTTACTTGACACATCCCCAAAAGCAAGGGAATCAAGAGCAAAAATAAACTGTTGGGACCTCATCAAGATTAAAAGCTTCTGCACAGCCAAGGAAACAACCCAGAAAATTAATAGGCAACCAACGGAATGGGAAAAGATAGTTGCAAATGACATATCAGATAAAGGGTTAATATCCAGAATCTATAAGGAACTCACCAAACTACACGCCCGAAAAACAAACAACCCAGTGAAGAAATGGGCAGAAGACATGAACAGACACTTCTCCAAAGAGGACATCCAGATGGCCAACAGACACATGAAACGATGCTCAGCATCCCTCCTCATCAGGGAAATACAAATCAAAACCACACTGAGATACCACCTCACGCCAGTCAGAGTGGCTAAAATGAGCAAATCAGAGGACTCTAGATGCTGGCGAGGATGTGGAGAAACAGGCATCCTCCTACACTGTTGGTGGGAATGTAAACTGGTACAGCCCCTCTGGAAAACAGTGTGGAGTTTCCTCAAAAATTAACAATAGAACTCCCCTATGACCCTGCAATAGCACTGCTAGGAATTTACTCAAGGGATATAGAAATGCTGAGGCATAGGAGCACATGTACCCTAATGTTCATAGCAGCACTCTCCACAATAGCTAAAACATGGAAAGAGCATAAGTGTCCATCAGTGGACGAATGGATCAAGAAGATGTGGTTCATCTATACCATGGAATACTACATGGCAATGAGAAAAAATGAAATCTGGCCATTGGTAGCAACATGGATGGACCTCGAGGGTGTTATGCTGAGTGAAATAAGTCAGGCAGAGAAGGACAAATATATGTTTGCACGTATAGGAGGATTAGGAGGAACTTAACAGAGGACCAAGGGGGAGAAGAAGGGGGGAAATGGTGGGGGAAAGGGAGAGAGGCAAACCATGAGAGACTCCTGAATGCTGACAAAAACAGAACTGATGGATGTGAGGGGAAGGGGGGATGGGCATGGAGGAGGGCACTCGTGGGGATGAGAACTGGGTGTTATGTTGAAAATAATTTGAGAAAAAACTATTTGTAAAAAAAAAAAAAAAGAATTGTAAATATTTATGGGCCTAACTTCGAAGCAGAGATATTACTCAGCCATCAAAAAGAATGAAATCTTGCCATTTGCACTGACATGGATAAAACCACTGTGTATTATGCTAAGGAAAATCAATCAGTCAGTGAAAGACCCATAACATATGATTTTTCTCATATGTGAAATTTAAGAGACAAAATGATTATCATAATGGAAGGGAAGGAAAATAAAATAACATAAAAACAGAGAGGGAGACAAACCATAAAAGATTCTTAACTATAGAAAACAAACTGAGGGTTGCTAGAGGGGAGGTTGGTGGGAAGGGGCTAAATGGGTGATGGGTATTAGGGAGGGTACTTGTGATGAGCACGGGGTGTCATCTGTAAGTGATTGATCATTAAATTCTACCCTTGAAACAAATACCACACTATATGTCAACTAACGTGATTTTAAATAAAATCTTGAAAGAAGAAAATAAAAAGATTAAACAAAATTAGAAACTGAATTTTATTTCCATGCCATTTACAATGGCGTTAGACACAATGGCATGCAGAAACATGGGATGAGTTTTTCAAATTAGGTACAAGGTCTGTACAATACAGTCTTTAAATGATTCAGAGAGAAATTAGGATGTAAATAATTGGAGATATAAGCCTTGTTCATGGATCAGAACACACAATATTGCCAAGATGTCAATTCTTCCCAAATTGGTCTATAAATTAAATGCAATCCAAATCAAAATGCCAACAAGCTTATTTCTAGAAACAACACAGTGTATATCACTAAGGTTAAAAACTTACCCTGTAAAAGATAAATTATAAAATAAAAGTCACAACAAAACCTAGAAGAATATATTTACAAAACATCTATCTGACAAAGAACTTGAGTCAAGAATGTATAAATAACAGTTAAAAACTCATAAAGAAGATGAATGACCCAATAAAAAGAATAAATTATTTTAACTAAAACTTCTCAAAATAAGATATATGAAGTACATGAAAAGATAGTGAATATCTCCAGGCCTGAAGGAAATGCACGTAAAAACACAGTAAAAAAGGAACCCTCATCCACCATAGGTGAGAATACAAACACTGTGGAAAACAATATGGAGTTTCATCAAAAAATAGGCTTACCACATGACCCAGTAAATCCACTACTGGGTATTCACCCAAAGAAAATGAAAACACTAATTCAAAAAGATATATATGCACCCCTGTGATTACTGCAGCATTATTTACAGAAGCCAGAGTAAGAAAGCAACCAAAGTGTCCATAAATTGATGAATGGATAAAGATGTGGTTGGTATAGATAGATATAGATATAGATATAGGTAGACAACATATATAGATTATGTAGATTATAAATATAGATGATATAGATATAGATATGTCACAATGGGATATTGCTCAGCAAAGAAAAAGAATAAAATTAGCATTAGAAAAATGAAACTGCCATTTATAATAACACGGATGGGCCTAGAGAGTATTATACTAACTGAAATAAGCCAGAGAGAGAAAGACAAATATCATGTAATTTCATTCATATGTAGATTCTAAGAGACAAAACAAATGAACAAACTAAGAAAGAGACAAACAAACATAGAAACACACTTAAATACAGAAGACAAACTGGTGGTTGTCAAGGGAGAGGTAGGTGGGGAACAGATTAAATAGACAAGAGGAGATTAAGAAGTACAAGCTTGCAGCTATAAAATAAATGAATCATGGATATAAAAAGTACAGCATAAGAAATATGGTCAATAAGACTGTAATAACATTGTTGGGTAAAAGATGATGATTACACTTATCTTAATGAGCAATGAATAATATATAGAATTGTTGAATCATGATGTTGTACACATGAAGCTAATATAACACTGAATGTTAATTATACTTTAATTAAAA
>NW_024082953.1:0-60414 GCF_003009895.1 Hyaena hyaena
GATGGGCATGAAGGAGGGCACTTTGGGGATGAGCACTGAGTGTTATGTAGAAACTAATTTGACAATAAACTATTTGTAAAAAAAAAAAAAAAGACATTGAACAATAAAAAACAGTCATTGCTGTAAAGGCTCATGTACTAGTGGGAAGAAATAAACCTAGAAAGGTGATAGATAGATAGATAGATAGATAGATAGATAGATAGATAGATAGATGATAGATAGATGATAGATAGATAGATCGATGATAGATGATAGATAGATAGATAGATAGATGATAGATGATAGATAGATAGCCAAGATGGCCATAACTAATAGATTTAAAATGGCTAACCAGCTATAACTTACAGCAGAAAAGAAAAATAAAGCAAGATAAGGGGAAAGAGAATAGTAGCAGTGGATGGGGTTACCCACAAAGGCATTTCTGAGAAGGTGATATTTACCAGAGCCCTTAAGAAGGAAAGGCAACATACCATGGGAATATATAGTGAAAAAACTTTCCAGGAAGAGTGAACAGCATGAAAAGGTGGAATAAACAGCATGTAGAGTAAACAGCATTTCCCATGCACCGTAATTTTCCATAAACTATGCATTTTTTGTTTACTCATCATAATTACCTATACTTATTTATTTATTACCAATAAATCACCTTTTTACTCATCCACAAGAGCGGAGGTCTGCTGCTCCTACTGTGTGTTCACAAATGTGTAGGCTCTACTCTTAGTCTATTAGTATATGAGACAGAGATCCTCCAATCTACAGGTAAACATCAGAACTGATAAGGACAGGCAATGTTCTTAACACTCACTACTTGCCAAGTCCTAAGTTGGACACTTTTACATACATTATCCCATTTGAAAGTTAACCACATGAAAAGGCTTCTAAAATGGTTCTCATCTTATAGCAAAAGAAACAGAGGCAACAGCAATTAAAAAACCAAATATTAGTCTCAGTTATTTGCAGAGGATAAATTTCAATTTAAGCAATCTGAATGTATAATTTTAAATTCTCAAAAAAATATCATAGCAATTGTAGGGAATATGCAATATAAAACCAGAGACAATCCTAATAATTATTTTCCTGTGGTAAAAATATCCATGAAGAGTGTAGAAGTCTTTTATTTACTTATTAGAATACAATCAACTCTTGATTATTCAAGAACATTTGAATACACAAAGTAGCATAAAATTTAAGTTACTTTTATTGATTTTATGTTTCATTTAACTATTTTTGTGTGTTATCATTTTTTGTTGATTTCAATAATATAAAATTAGATTTGTAAAAATGTTAGAACACGTTTGTTGTGTTTCTTTTTTTTTTTTTAATTTTTATTTATTTCTAGGGGAGAGAGAGAGAGAGACAGCATGAGTAGGGGAGGGTCAGAGATAGAGGGAGATACAGACTCTGAAATAGGCTCCAGGCTCTGAGCTGGCAGTCAGCACAGAGCCTGACGCGGGGCTCGAACCCACGAACCGCGAGATCATGACCTAAGCGAAAGTCGGACGCTTAACCGACTAAGCCACCCAGGCGTCCCGTATTTGTTGTGTTTCTTGGCTAAGACTACAATACCAAAAGACAGAGTAGAATTATTTTTGAATTGTTTTAATGTTTGTTTATTTTTGAGAGAGAGAGAGAAAGTTGGGGAGAGGCAGAGAGTGAGGGAGACACAGAATCTGAAGCAGAATCCAGTCTCTTGAGCTGTCAGCACCTGAAAGCAGGGTGCAAACTCATGTATTGCAAGATCATGACCTGAGCTGAAGTCAGATGCTTAATTGACTGAGCCACCTACACGGCCCCTAAAAATTCTTTTATAGAAGCCAAGGTAACTTTGTGGTTCCCCTGGGAATTGAATCCAGGGTCTTCTGTGTGTAAGGCAGATGTGCTAACCACTACATATTGGAAACTGAAGACTCAAGTCTTCTTTTCTGTTGGCACATTTTACAGTGTTGAGGAGAAATTATAAATGCTACAACACTTAGAATTGTGAACTAGGAAATTTATGTTAACCAAAATGATGTATGTGACCCTCTTCTATATTTTTCTGTTATACTTATATCTACAGATGTTCAGGACTTTCTTTGTGTGCCTTCCTATAAATTTTAGATTGTACTTTTAGATCTGTTCAGTTGTGGCAATTATTTCTTTCATTTAAGAATAACAACTAACTCTTATTAGACAAGAGTCATTTGAGCAATCAAAATGTCTTACACATTTAATATAAGGAATTATTATGGTAACTCATAAATAATTATATTGCTTTTTTGACAGTAATAAACTGATTCAGAAGGTGATTTCTGATTGAAGTTTCACACATGCTGTTTTTAATATGGTCTGGTAGTTTTCATTCTTTTGGCCAGTATACATTTATGATTGCTTTTCTCTTAACAAAACATAGATGTTTTGTAAAGAAAAGCTGAATTATTCTGCAATTATGTCAGAATAAATTAACTTGGCAGATAATAGAAATCCCCTTTCTGCTGACAAACAACTCATTACTTTTTATTGAGATATAGTTGCTATACAACATTATGTGTAACTTTAATATTATAAAACGTATTGATTGATTTCAGTATGATTGTCATTGCAGCATTAGCTAAGATTACTGTTGGGCTGCATAATTATCATTTCTTCTCTTGTTGGGAACAATTCAGATCTAGTTACTTAGCAAGTTTAAGGTTTATCATACAATTTTATTGTCTGTAATTACTGTGCTATGTATTAGGTCTCCAGGACTTATTTATCTACCAGTTGCAAGTATGTAACCTTAAACATCAGCTCCTGTTCTTTCAACCTCCAGTCTCTGAAAACCACCATTTCACTAGATATTACATATGAAAGATACAACTCTTTCTCTTTGTGTAACTTATTTCACTTAGTATAAAGTCCTCAAGTTCCTTCCATGTTGCAAATGGCAAGATTTTTTTTTCTTCCTGGCTGGTTAGTATTCTGTTGTATATCTATATACCATCATTTCTTTACCCATTCATCTATTCATGGACATGTAGAAAACAGCTTGTGTCTCCCATGCCTTAGCTATTATGAATGATGCTGCATATATATCATCAGTAACATGTTTTCCTTTCCTTTGCATATATGCCCATACGTGGCATTGCTGGATTGAATGGTTGTTCCATTTTTAATTTTTTGAGAAGTATCCATGCAGTTCATCATAGGGGCTGAAGAAGTTTACAATCCCAACAATAGTGCATGATGGATCCCTTTTCTCCACATGTTCACCAGCACTTGTTACCTCTTGTCTTCATGACACTAGCTTTTCTTATAGGTGTGAGGTGATATCTCTTCGTGGTTTTGATCTGCATTTCCCTGATGATGAGTGATGTTTAGCACCTGTTCATATGCTTGTTGGCCATTTGAATGTCTTCTTTGGAAAATGCTTTTTAGTTCTTATGCCTGTTTTTAATTAGATTTCATTGCTGTTGAGTTGTAGGAGTTCCTTATAGATATTGGGCATTAACCCTTTATCACATATAGGGCCTGCAAATATTCTCTCTCTTTATATAAGTTGTCTTTACTTTGTGTTGATGATTTCCCTTCATGTACAGAAGCTTTGAAGTTTGATGTAGTGCCACTTGTTGATTTTGTTGTTGTTGCTTATTCTTTGGTGTCATATCTAAAAATATCATCTCCTAAACCAATGTCAAGTAGCTTCTTCCCTATGTTTTCTTCTAGGAGTTTTAGTTTTTAGGTCTTATGTTTAAATCTTTGTTCATTTTGAGTTAATTATTTTTGTGAGTGGTTTAAGAAAGGAGTCCAGTGACTTTTTTTTTTTTTTTGCATGTGGCTATTTTCCCATCAAAATTTATTGAAGAAAACATGCTTTCTCACTAGCTATTCCTGGTTTCCTTTATAAATGTTAGTTGACTGCATATGAGGGAGTTTATATCTGTAAAATTTATGTTCCTGAGAGTTGCAATTACTGTACTCTATTTATACCATTCCACCATTTACATCAGTAAACTTTGTTTGAATTCTAAAAACTATATTAAGTTCATACACTTCCAAATGAATCAGTACATTTTTTTATATCTGATAGTCTCCTATTTATGAAAACTTATTTCTTCTTTCCAGATGGAGCAAACTCAGAGATAAGTAATTCGTCCTTATGTTGTAAAGATGTAAAGATGGCACCATGCTCTTCCTCAAGGAGTTTTGGGAAAAAGCATGTTATAAACAATTTAATAGTGAAGTTTTTCCTTTCAGTAAAATTTTGAGGTTCCCATTTTTCCTGCTTTGTCCCAGAAAAATTTCCCCTGACAAATTTCAATGATATGATATATGATCTTTATCAATATTCTAAATAATTTCCACTGTAGGATGTTGTAAATGTCTACCTGTATAGGTCAATGACAAATTGTCTTTTATTTGATTGATATTGTAGAACTGTTACCGGATAAATAATGGACAGAATTTTGCATGTATAGTTTAAAGATGTAGAAAATACAGATGAACAGATGTTATTGCCAATTATTAGGAAAAAGTCCTTCAATTTCATTGTTTCACATATTTTCAATATGTTTATGTTGTTTTCATATTTCCATATGTATTTTCACATGATAACAATGTTTGACTTTGTAGATGATTATAAACATGTAAGTTACAATTAGTACTTGAACACAGTATCTGTCTTATTTGCTTAACTGTAAAGTATTTATTGAAGGTAGTTCAGACTAATTGAGAGGCTTAAGATCTCTAATGTACAGTGTTATCTATTTCTTTGAGCTTTAAAATTTAGGATATACTTTCCAAGCCATAGAAAATATTAAAACCCAGACTACTCTTCAATAACAACAACAACAACAACAAAAACAATCAGCAACAGGTTTATGTATCATATAAAAAGTTAGAAAATTTTTATAACTGCAATTCTTTTAGAATCAATAACATTTTTAAAATTAATAGTTTAAGAATATAGTTTAAGAATATAACATATATATATATTTGCCCTACGGCTACTACTTACTTACTCCTGAGGGTGAGAGTGGAGTAAGGGCAGGAGGGAGCTGTCATTGTTAATACTATTGCCAATAACCCTATTAAGTTGAGTGGAAATCAGACTCCCATTATCTACTCCACGCTGGATGTGATGAAGGGAAAACCACATAAGGCAAAAATGTGCCTTCTATTTACCTAACTGTATGGTGCACTTTGAAATATTATAGGAAATTGTACCAAGAAAAACAAGAAGCATATGCATGAAGCATAAGAATAAGTAAAAAACAAACATAGTACACAGTAAAGAAAATCTAAGAATGAGAGTTACAAAAATAAAAGAGCTTTTTACTCTTTATTTTATTTTTATTTATTTTTTAAGTATTTTATTTTTATTTACTTTTTAAGTTTAAATATTTTTTATTTATTTTTAAAATTTTTTAAAAAAAACAATGTTATTTACTTTTTTTTTTTAACAAATAGTTTATTGTCAAATTAGTTTCCACATAACACTCAGTGCTCATCCCCACAAGTGCCCTCCTCCATGCCCATCCCCCCTCCCCCCCACATCCATCAGTCCTCAGTTTTTGTCAGCATTCAAGAGTCTCTCATGGTTTGCCTCTCTCCCTTTCTCCCACCATTTCCGCCCTTCTTCTCCCCCTTGTTCCTCCGTCAAGTTCCTCCTAATCCTCCTATATGTGCAAACATATATTTGTCCTTCTCTGCCTGACTTATTTCGCTCAGCATAACACCCTCAAGGTCCATCCATGTTGCTACACATGGCCAGATTTCATTGTTTCTCATTGCCATGTAGTAATGTTATTTACTTTTAAAAGTAAAATCTAAGCCCAATAAAGGGCTTGGATTTATAACGCTGAGATCAAGACCTGAACTGAGATCAAGAGTCAGACACATAGGGGGGCGCCTGGGTGGCTTAGTCGGTTAAGCGTCCGACTTTCGCTTAGGTCATGATCTCATGGTTCGTGGGTTCGAGCCCCGCGTCGGGCTCTGTGCTGACTGCCAGCTCAGAGCCTGGAGCCTATTTCAGAGTCTGTATCTCCCTCTCTCTCTGACCCTCCCCTGCTCACGCTGTCTCTCTCTCTCTCCTAGAAATAAATAAAAATATTTATAAAAAAAAAAAAAGAGTCAGACACATAGGGAACCAGGGTGGATCAGTCGGGTAATCCTCTGACTTTGGCTCAGGTATTAAACTTGTGGTTCATGGTTTTGAGCCCCACATCGGACTCTGTGCTGACAGCTCTGTGCCTGGAGCCTGCTTTGGATTCTCAGTCTCCCACTTTCTCTCGCCTTTCTGGCTCATTCTCTGTCTCTTTCTCTCTCAAAAATAAATAAACATTGAAAACAAATAAAAAGTTTAAAAAAAAAGGTGGAAGCTTAACTGGATGTACAGCCAAGGTACCCCTACAATTTTAATTAAATGATATTTATTTAATTTTTCCCACACGATAGGGCCTTGGTTTGCTTGTTGATGAAATATGGTAGTTCACTTAATAGACTTACAATCATCTAACTATATTAAAGGTAGTCTCTTGGATGTTAAGAAGTTAGATACTCAGAAGAGTTAGAAGGAAAATGAAACAAATTTAAACACTTTAAAAATAAAAGTTGATCTGAGACATTGTTTGTCTTACTACCAATACTCTTCCTCTTCCTCCTCCTCTTCCTTTTCTTCTTCTTCTTCTTCTTCTTCTTCTTCTTCTTCTTCTTCTTCTTCTTCTTCTTCTTCTTTTTAATTTAGAGAGAGAGAGCAAGAAGGGAGGAGAGGAGCAGAAGGAGAAAGAGAGAGATTCTTAAGCAGGCTCCATGCTCAGTGTGGAGCCTGACACGGAGCTTGATACCATGACCCTGAGATTATGACTTGAGCTGAAATTAAGAGTCAGGAACTCAATCGACAGAACCACCCAGGCACCCCACCACAAAACATTTCTAAGATTTGTTTCCACCCATTGAAACTGGATTTTAGAAATCTGACTTGACATATATATATGTCCAGCTCTTACTGGAGGTCCATAGATAAAAATCCCTGTGCTTATGTTTATTTTTTTAAAATTTTTTTACGTTTTATTTATTTCTGAGAGAGAGAGAGAGCACGTGCATGTACAGGGGAGGGTCAGAGAGAGGAGACACAGAATCTGAAACAGGCTCCAGGCTCTGAGCTAGCTGTCAGCACAGGGCCTGAGCCCGATGTGGGGCTCGAACCCATGAGCTGTGAGATCATGACCTGAGCTGAAGCCAGGCATTTAACCGACTGAGCCACCCAGAAACCCCCTTGTGCTTATGTTTGAACTTGCCTAGTGTCAAGGTTCTTGGGGTTATATATTTCTACTCACTCTTCAGTAATTCATTAAACATTTTATCTAAATTTGTCTTAATATTCTGTGTCTCTTCCCCCCATGTTCTTCCTCTGGGGAGCCAGTGCTTGCATATTTTGTCTCTTCAGTAGCACTTGTCATTCCATAATTATCAATCTAGTTGTTTTCCCTGAGACTTCAAGGCTTTGATGGGTTCAAAAAAATTCATGCTTTTTGTAGATTATCCGTCCTGTTATTAAAGTGAGTTTGGCACTCCTTCTATGACAAATATATATATATATATATTTGTTTTAGGACAAAAAAGTTAAACGTTGCATATGCCTCAGCAGGGGTCTAATGGATGAGTTAGATCTCTCAAAGCTAAGTAATAAGGGGACATTTATTAACAACATATCACGCAGAAGCAGAGCATAAGTTTTCATAATTCAGTAGCATCAAGCCTCGGTGCATCAGCAGATTACATAAGATGTACAATCACTTTCATTCAACAAAGGATTATGAATGCATTGATTTTACTCTCATCTTTTCATTATAGAATGAATTTCTGACAAAAAAATTTGAATGAACATTGGGGAAAATGAATTTGAACTTCAGGTGGGTGAAGAGTTTAGAAGAAAACCCCTTAGCAACTTTAAATTAGTTCTGTTCTGGGGCGCCTGGGTGGCTTAGTTGGTTAAGCATCCGACTTTCGCTTAGGTCATGATCTTGCTGTTCGTGGGTTCGAGCCCCGTGTCGGGCTCTGTGCTGACTGCCAGCTCAGAGCCTGGAGCCTGTTTCAGAGTCTGTGACTCCCTCTCTCTCTGACCCTGCTCTGCTCATGCTGTCTCTCTCTCTCTCTCCTAGAAATAAATAAAACATTAAAAAAATTTAAAAAAATAAATTAGTTCTGTTCTCTACGTTCAGACACAGACTGGTTAGGGCACTGAGACATCTCACCAGGGAGATCACTGGCAAAGGCTGTGCATGAGCTGCCGCAAACAGGAGAGGGTCTGCAAGTTGGCAGCTCTGATCCTCTGAAAGGGAAAGCAGGTACATTATGTAAATGGCATGTCTATGACCTTGACGTCAATTCCCAAGATGATTTTAAATCCGATTATTAAGTGGATGATTTGTAAGCACCTAGGAAAGGAAAGCCTAATCATTAAGACCTAGCATGGTCAAACTAAGTGCAATTCATGTCAACTAATCCCATTTCTTTTTTGGGCAGGTTACCAGAATAGCAGATCAGAGAAAACAGATATAGCATAGCAGTAGAATGCAAATACCTGAGGGCAAAAACTATGACAGATCTGATGGCCTGGGGGGGAGTCTCACAATTTCACAGTTCTCCTGTCCTTTTGAGAGTTTAGCAGGGATTTGGCTCAGGAGCTTTGAGTTAACTCCTGGATAGAATTGTCTGATGACAGCCCTGAGCTCCAGAGGCTCCCTTTTCTAATAAAGCCACCTCCCTGGGCAGCTACAGTGTTGCCATTGTCACAGAGGGAGGCATACATGGTTTTTCCAATGTACCTATAAATATGGGGGCAACAGGGTTTTTCTACTGGAAAGTTGACTACAGTGTAAGCCCTCCAGCAAAGTTTAGACTAATCTATACGATAATGAGTACCCTGGAATTATGTACACACTGTGACTTGACTACTTGTTAATTTTCTTTCAAAAAATCCTAATAAATACTCACCCCCATGGCCAGGGCTGTGTGCCCATAATTCCTTTGTAGAGACCAACATTACTGAGCATTTAGATAAAACCCATTTGTTAAGTCCAATGTGTAACCAGTCTTAGCTATGTTGTTTTTATTTCTTCTAGTAACTGTTCCTTTCACCTACTAGATGCCTGGATCTTCAACTACACTTCCCCCCCTTCTGTAATTATCTTGTCACTTAGGTTGACTAGGAGAATATAATTTCAGTATTTAATTCTCAGACTTGTTGTTTCAAAGTTAGGTCATAACTTAATTGAAACTAATCTGTCCTCTTTCAAAAGATGATTACTAATGTGTCTACTGCTGTTTAGAATAGAGGGAAAGGGGTGTGGTCAGACTCCAAAGTCCTGGCTTTTTGTGTTTTCTAGGCATATGTGCCTTTGAGTTTAAAGGTAGAGATACCAGATAAGAGATGCCTCCTTATATGGTGAGAAGTAGTCCAGGGTTTTCCTCAGTATCTATGTACTGTTAGTGGCTCTGATTATACTGTAGTCTCTGAGTTGGTGTGCTTGTGTTCCTTGGATATATGTTAAATTTAGTTTTTGGTCTTTCTAGCCCCAAACCTCCTCTTCCTAAAGAGTTATGTCATGTTTCCCTTTGACCTCCTCAGCTATATATACCTCATTCCTTCTCCAAATAGGCATAATAATCACCTGGCTTTGTAATTGCCTGTATGGATATGTTGCTTAAGCTCATCACCATTCACTGGGCTAGGAGAGGGACACAGAAATGGCAAACCTTCTTTGCATATCACCTGAGGCAAAGAAAAACAGGAATGAAGTGGATTCTTTTCTAGATGAGGATTAGTATGGTCTACTAAAGATATGCCACCTGCCTTCAGAGATCTCTACTGGAAGGCTTTTTGAGACTGTTTTGATTTGTGCCCCAAAATTCAGAGATCTTTTGTTAAGCATCCTACTCCTCTTCACTGACACAACCCACCATTCTCTTAGGATCTCAAAATGCTCACTTATGAACTCTTTACACTGCATTCTTATGGTGGGTATTCAAAATTAGATTTTGAATTTTGAATAGATTTTTCTATTCAAAAATAGATTTATAAATTCTGAATATCAGCAACATCTATCAGGAGAATGAGATATCACTTTGTTCCTCTAAAGGAATATTTTTCAACTCCCTCACTCAGTTGACTTGAAGGGGAAACTATTTATTGCATCCTCCTCGAAGATGGGAGAGAATATCTACTCACAATGTTGCACATTTCATCCGTAAGGGTCACAATCATCACTTCTCGATCCTCTTTACCACCTGGATGAGGATGGAACATTGGTAGATTGGTGAATTCTGGCATCCACAGGACATTGACTAGTTCCAAATGGTAGCAATGAATCTCTCTGAAGCTTAAGTACCTTGCCTTTAGACACAAGTACTAGAAAAAGATATAATATTTTTACCATACCCTATTATATAAAGATACATGCAATTGTTAAAAATATCACTCCAGCTTCAGGATGAAAAATTGTAAGGGGGCAAGACTTGAGTCTACCCTGCAATAGTTTGTATTTTTATCAATTACTTGAGTGAAGATATAGATAACATTAAACCTTATAAATATTAGAAACAACATATCAAATGAACAGATGAGTTTCTGCTAGCCTGGAAAAATAAGTGGTTCAAATTCAACTATATGCAAAGTTATTAACTCAAAATACAGGCAGCTTTTGTAGTTCGTCCCTAAAAATAAAAATAAATTAATTTGGTGAGATTATATCTTTATGACATTAATGAAAACAATGGACTTTTAGACCTCTAGTGATTTCCTCATCAGACTTCTGCCTCAGCTCCTACCAGAGAGTTTCTAGGTAGTTCATACACCAGATTGGGTTCCTCAGAGAAGAACATTGACTTGCAATCCTACTTCTTGGCAATTTGTCCATCACATAGTTAGTTGTTGAAAAGTGGTCAAAGTGACAAAGTTTATTAAATAGAGAATGGAATAAATGGTGTGCCCCTGAGTATAATTTATCTTAAGCTGCACAAATTTAAAAAGAAATGAAAAAGCATCTAGAACAGTGAACTCAGTAGTTAGTTACTTTATATATCATAGTGAAGTATTTTTGTTTTATTCTAGGCTTACATTCTAGTGGGGTATTCACAGGTTGACTTAGGTTAAGAAGAAGGGGCTAAGATCATGATGAAACTCAGAAGTATATGGCTGAGTAGTTATGATGGGTGACCTTAAAGACTCTTCTTTTATGACATAGACATTGATAGGTGGTAATTCAATAGAACTTGACACACAAAATGATAATGATCTTTCATATTTATTGTACACTTATGTGTCCAACACTATCCTATCTAATTTTTAGAACAACCCTGTGAGTTCAGTGTTACTAATTTCATCTCCATTTCATAGAGCTGGTAACTGAGGCATAGAATGTTGAGGTAAATTGTCCCAAATCATACAGCTAGGAATTGGCAAACGCAGGATTCAAATCAACTGGCCAAACATTAGATCATCAATATCATTTATTTGGAGTGTAGAATATGTAGAAACCTTTCTCCCCACTTCTCTTTTCTCTCATCAACTGGTTGTGCTTCTCCTCAATTCTCACCAATAAAATAACATGTAGAACTTCTCCCCAAAAGCTCAAGGCACATTTGTTTTACTCTTACTTCCCATTGTTGGTTTCTCTGGCATCCAGCATTGCAGATTAAATTTACCAAGTTGTTGGGAATTTGCACTGTTCAACAGAACATCATTATTTTTATAAAGGTTTTGGAGAATACCAACTCTGTATTTGAAGTGAAACTATGGGCAAAAGAGACAGAGGGAAAAAATGAATTCAACACTGGAAGAAAAGAATGAAAGTTCTCAGGGTCAAATCTATCCTAATTAAGGTAACATAATAATAAAGAACTATTTTCTAACAATCTATTTCCTTTCTAAAACACTGGAGTGGGTGTTAACATTAGAATTCTTTAAAATTAATCTATTCCGAAGGAAGGATATTGTTATTTGAAGCCAATTGCCAAACATTGATGTTATTAGTGCTTCAAGTAGAAAGTTGTGATTTTTAAAAATATCATGTATCATCCATTAGTATCAATACAGGTATTCTGGGGATTCTGCAGATATTATTACATAAGTGTGCAGATGAATGATAGGCTGATGGTGTCAGGAAAAGCAGGTCATGGTGTAAGAAATAATTGTGATTGGTTTTCTACTGAAAATCTCCCAATGAAGTTTATAAATAATTTCCTGTAATGCATTTATTAATATAAATATGATGAATCAAGCTAACTTGGGTTTATTTTCCTATGTAGAGATAGTTTTGACTTGCATTTTTGAAAAAAGCTATCTGAAGAATGACTTGTAGATGTATTTCATGAGGGTAATTCTATATGAAAGAGTCAAAACTATATCAAAACCATAATATAAAATTATGGTTCACATAGCAGCAAGTACAGGATGCAGAGGTGCCTACACTAGACACAGCCCCTTGGGCACGTTGGATGTTGACAAATGCCATCTTTTGATTTGGATGAGAATCACTGACTCTTTTCTCCAACATCAGAGTTTAGCAGGCAAGGTTGAAAATATTTGGTCAAGTGATGTATGAAAAACAACACTTTGTATAAATGTGAAAGTTTTAGGCATCAAAGTTTAATATATGAAAGTACAGGTTATATGAAAGTCAAGTGTTTGAAAGTTAGGAACATTTCCCTTAAGGTATCAATTGTAATTTTAAATACAGTAAGAGGTTTTGCTTTTAAAATATATTTCTTTGAGGTTTAATGTGTGAAAACGTCTTCTAGTCATATTTACTCCTGCAAGGTACCTTTCAAACCCTTTATTTCACACGTTTATATCCAGTTATCTAATATCCTTTGAGTTTATCACTTTAAGTCATTTCCATTAGCCTTTCATTCTTTATCATCGATACCTTGCTTTGCTTTTTCCTACAGGCTGAATATTCTCCAGACCAGAACTATGCTGTAAGAATGAACCTGTTGAGATCTTTAAAAGTAATCACTATTCTTAACTTTATGTAACCAGTCATGGTAACCCTGAAATTTCCCGTTTTTTTCCTGCTTACAGGAATAGAAGTTTTGCAATGTAAACACTACCCTCTATTTCTCAGTATGTAGATAAAGATGTGCTTTTGTTGACATTTTAAGGGTCATATCTTCCATAGTTTTAAAGAAAAACATCTTTCACAGGTGTTTTGTCTCCACATCTGCCTAGAGACCCTCCAGCATGTTACTGTGTGTTTGCTACTTTTGGAAACTTATTATTTAGCTGCCATCATTAAAAATTCAAAGCACTAGATCAGAGAAGTGGGTGTAGATGATTGTTGTTTATTTATGGCTGGAAAACCTGTGACTCTTTGTCTTTAAGAGTAATCAACTTCAGTTTCTTCAACGGCCGTACATTTTGATCAAAGGCTTATTTGAGGGGTTTTTTTCCCTATAGCTTTTATGCAAGGAAGTGAGGTTAGTAGGAAAAGTAGTTGAAAGGAAGCAACTTTGCAGACATATGGAAACACATAGAGAAACACAGTGACTAATGGATGAACTTTAAACTTTGATTACTTTCTTACTACAAATCTGTTGCAGGCATAGAATGAAAAAAGCCTAACTGGTATTAACCTTGTTTGCCTGGTTAATTAAAATACTTAGGGTTTGTGATACATTAAAAATTTCCTGATCTTTAGTGACAAAATATTTCCATTACGGAATCTTATAGACTGTATATGAAATGAGAGATCAAACTACTTCTTTTTTTTAATTTTTTTAAATTTTTTTTTACAAATAGTTTATTGTCAAATTAGTTTCCACATAACACTCAGTGCTCACCCCCACAAGTGTCCTCCTCCATGCCCATTCCCCCCCTCCCCCCCACATCCATCAGTCCTCAGTTTTTGTCAGCATTCAAGAGTCTCTCATGGTTTGTCTCTCTCCCTTTCCCCCACCATTTCCGCCCTTCTTCTCCCCCTTGTTCCTCCATCAAGTTCCTCCTAATCCTCCTATATGTGCGAAATAAGTCAGGCAGAGAAGGACAAACTACTTCTAAGGCTCATATACTAATTATTGATTTGCGGATTCATGCCTCATGACCTGTACAGTTGACCCTTGAGATACTTAGCTGTAAACTACATGGGTCCGCTTATATGCAGATTTTTTTTTAGAATGCTATAAAGGTATTTTCTATTCTTTATGATTTTCTTGATTACAATTTTTTTCTTTTAGCTTACTTTATTATAAGAATCCAGCATATATACACAAAATATGTGTTAATTTACACTCTATGTTATCAATAAGGCTTAGGTCAACAGTAAGCTATTAGTAAAGTTTTTGAGGAGTCACAAGTTATGCATGGATTTTCGACTGTATAGAGGGTTGGAGCCACTCATGCTTGCATTGCTTAAGGGTCAGCTGTAATCAGATCAGAAGGTGAAAATGTTCAGAAAGATTAAGAGGTCAAAGACCAGATGCTAAATATTACTTTCCCATTAAAACTGATTACCACTCATTGCCTTAACTTGTAAGAACTAGAAACTGAGTGGAAATGTTACAAACACATATAATTCAATAAAAATATGCACATATATGTGTTTTTCCCATTGCTTCCCAAATTACAAAGAAAAATGCTGTGAATCACTGTTTCCTGAAAGCCCCAAATATTGAAGGAACAAGCAGAGTTGCTTTAGTTTTTCTTGAAAACTTAATGCTATTCTTGTATGAAATTTCTAGAGGCATTGAATAGTAAGTTTCATGAAAACAACCTTTGTCATGCTTACAGCTGACATTTCAAGTCACAGGTTTAAAAAAACCGAAAACCGAAATGATTTCTCCAAAGTTGTAAAGGTTAGCAATGACAATATTTGGTTTAAAAAAAGGCTCCAAGGGGCGCCTGGGTGGCTTAGTTGGTTAAGCGTCCGACTTTCGCTTAGGTCATGATCTTGCGGTTCGTGAGTTCGAGCCCCGCGTCGGGCTCTGTGCTGACTGCCAGCTCGGAGCCTGGAGCCTGTTTCGGTCTGTGTCTCCCTCTCTCTCTGACCCTCCCCCGCTCACTCTCTCTCTCTCTCTCTCTCTCTCCTCTCCTAGAAATAAATAAAACATTTGAAAAAAAATAAAAAATAAAAATAAAAAAAGGCTCCAAAAGTTACAATCAATTCTTAAGTGTTTACATTGCTATAGGAGGCTGTCATAAAAATTATTACAAATCTCAGATAATTTGTTCTGAATATCAAGCAATAGTTCATAGAATTCCATAACATACTCATTTAAATGTTGGATAAGCTATTTCACTTGATAATGTAGAAATTAACCTTTGGATAATGTAGAAATTTCCTGTGGAAATGCAGTATAAATCATAACAGGTACCATATCATAATGTATACTAAATCCAATCAATACCAAGTTATCCAATTAAAAATTAAATGTTATTTTCAGCAAAAGAGATATATTTTCACGTAAAGCAATATTTTTATCAGCACACTTAACAAAGAATCATAAAAAAACTTGTCTTCATTTATTCTCTTTAAACTTTTAAGATTCCAATACAATAAATAATAAGTTGAAGATTCCAATATAATAAATTTCTTCCTACAAATTTCATTTGTGTTTGGACACCTCCCACTGACCTTAGGGCGGGGAAAAATAAAATATCATTTTCTTATATTAATATTTGTCTAGAGAAATTGGTATACACTGAAAACTGTGACTTCATTTAATCTTCATTTACTGGTGGCATAAAATAGAAATGAATGGAGAAAGAAAATGCATGGAAAATTGGGAAAAACCATGAATTCAAAATTAGAAGACAGGAAGTGTTCATAATTGTTACACTCCAGCAAGTGCTTTCCAGTCTTACATTTTCCCCAAAGAAGCTCCCGCATTTCCCTATTGCATGTGCTCCTTGTCCTGTGAGATTCCTTGAGCCATCATTACCATTCCTCTACAATGTTTCTCTTTAATTCATTTCATGCTAACAAAACTCTAACCTTGGTAAAACCCTACTGCCTTTCTTAAACACCCTTATTTGAGCCACTGGTCTCACTTTGGCAATCTGATCCTCAATCTCAAATAAGCATTGAATGAAGACTTTTAATCTTATTACTTCAGAGTGAGCCTGTTTTCCTGCTTTCCTGGGTGATGCTTGTGTATAACTTTCCCTTTCCTGTTTCTCCTTTGGTTCATTATGGAAGTGAAGTGGAAGCATGATGCAACCCCATATCCTCACCTTCAAGACTGAGACAATCCTTCCCTTCACTGCTGGGACTGTTTATTGTCTGCTGATCACTCACAGCTGAGTGTCTCCCCAGGCATTTTCCCCCAGTGGAAGGAAAGTCTTACCCAAGGAAGGTTATGTCCTTTCATGGGGTAATCCAATTCCAGTGACTGTCAATGTGAAGATGCAAAGACTCAGCCCTTAACCTCAATTTAGGACAACTCTGAAAGGTCATCTTAGCTACACGACTCCACATAGAACCAGAGGAAGCCCCTGCCCATCTGCTAATCCTGCTTTCAGTCTCTTGCAGGTGCTGCTTCTATGCACACCCCTGAATACACTTCTGGCAAACAGATGGCTGCCTCAGAGTCTGTTCCCAGAGAAGCCAATCTAACCGGATTTGTTTCTTTCTCATGGCTGAATAGTTTTCTGTTACACACACACACACACACACACACACCACATCTTCTTTTTCCAGTGATCCATTAATGGACACTTAGATTGTTTCTATGTTTTAGCTATTGTAAGTAATGCTGCAATTAACATGGAAATGCAGATATCTCTTTGATATCTTGTTTTCATTTCCTTTGGATCTCTGCACAAGCTTGGGATTGCTAGATTCATATGATAGTTGTATTTTCAGTTGTTTTTGTTTTTAACTATTCCATAGTGGCTGTATCACTTTACATTCTACCAGCAGTGTATAAGGGTTACCCTTTTTCCACATCCTTGCCAACACTTATTTCTTATCTTCTTGATGATGAACGTTCCAATGAATGTGAGGTGATACTGCATTGTGGTTTTGATTTGCATTGCTTGGTGATTCGTGATGTTAAATGTCTTTTAATATACCTGTTGACTATTTAGATATCTTCTTTGGAAAAACGTGTATTTAGTTTCTCTGCCCATTTTTTTTTTTTTTGGTACTTCATTTTTGGAAGAGAGACAGAGTGGGAGCAAGAGAGGGGCAGAGAGAGAGGGGGAGACACAGAATCCGAAGCAGGCTCCAGGCTCCGAGCTGTCGTCACAGAGCCTGAGCCCACGTGTCAGCACAGGGCTTGAACCCACGGACCATGAGATCATGACCTGAGCCGAAGTCAGAAGCTTAACCGAGTGAGCCACCCAGCCACCCCTCTCTGCTCATTTTTAAATCATATTTTTTGTTGTTGAGTTTTACAAGTTCTTTATATATTTTGGATATTAACCCCTTGTTTGACATACAGTTGGCAAATGTTTTATCCCACTCTGTAGGTTGCCTTTTAATTTTGTTGATTATTCCTTTGCTGTGCAGAAGATTTTTTAGTTTGATTTGGTCCTACTTGTTGATTTTTGCTTTGTTGCTTGTGCTTTCAGTGTTCTATAAAAAAATGATTCTAAGACCAATGTCAAGGAGTGTCTCCCCTATGTTTTCTTTTAGGAGTTTTATGTTTTCAGGTCTATGTTTATGTCTTTAATCTATTTTGAGTTAACTGTTATGAATGGTGTAAGACAGAGATCTAATTTTATTTTTCTGAATGTGGTTGTTACCAACGATAGCCAATAGCATTTGTTGAAGAAACCATCTTTTCCCCATTGTGTGTTCTTGGTTCCCTTGTCAAATATTATTTGATATGCAGGTGTTTAAAACTGATTCTGTGTTCTGTTTCATTGTTCTATGTGTCTGCTTTTATGCCAGTACTGTGCCGTTTTAATTACCATAGCTTTGATATATAGTTTGAAATCAGGAAGTGTGATGCCTTTAGGTTTGTTTTTCTCAAGGATGCATTTGCTATTTGGGGTCTTCATAGTTTTATACAAACTCTAGTATTGACTTTTCTTTTTTTTTAATTTTTAATGTTTTTTTATTTATTTCTGAGAGAGAGACAGCATGAGTAGGGGAGGGTCAGAGAGAGAGGGAGATGCAGAATCTGAAACAGGCTCCAGGCTCTGAGCTAGCTGTCAGCACAGAGCCCGACGCGGGGCTCGAACCCACAAACCGGGAGATCATGACCTGAGCCAACATCAGACGCTTAATCGACTGAGCTACCCAGGCACCCCTAGTATTGACTTTTTTATTTACGTTAAAAATAACATTGGGAGTTTGATAGGAATTGCATAAGATTGTACATGGTTTGGGGTAATATGGATATTTTAATGATGTTAATTCTTCCTGTTTACAAACATAGAATATCTTTCCATTTGTTTGTTATCTTCGATTTCCTTTATCAAAATACTGTAGTTTTCATTGTACAGATCTTTCAGTCTCCTGATTAAGTTGTTTCTTAAGTATTTTGTTTGTTTCTGATGCTATTGTGAGTGGGGTAGTTTTCTTCTTTTTCATGTATTTTGTTGTTAGTATATAGAAATTCCACTAACTTCTATATGTTGATTTTGTATCATGCTATTTTATTGAATTAATGACAATTTTATTTCTTTCCAATTTGAATGCCTTTTGTTTCTTTGTCTTCCCTAATTGCTCTAGGTAGGACTTCTAGTAATATGTTGAATAAAACTAAATAAAATAAATAAAAATAAAATAAAAGTGGGCACTCTTGTACTCTTCCTGATCTTGGAGAAAAAGCTTTCAATCTTACACCGTTGAGAATGATGTCAGCTGTGTGTTTTCATATACAGCCTTTATTATGTTCAAGTATATTCTTACTATTTCTTGAGACTTTTTTTTATTATGGAAGAATGCTGTATTTTGTCAAATGCTTTTTCTGCCTTTATTAAGATGATTGTATGGATAAGAAATCTCCTCTCTCTCTCTCTCTCTTTCCTGAAACAATTTCCTATAGCAAAAGGTTTAACATCATGGCCCAGACTCAAGAGACAGTAATATATGATTCTAGTTTGTTTCTTTAACGGCTGGAGAATGTGACCATCTTCACTAAGTGAAGCAGACATACAAAACTGCTATAGCAATATAGTAGACTTAAGCCAAAATATATCACTAATATATTAAATATTATTACTCCTAACACACTAATTTAAAAAGATTATCAGACAGGATATCACAGTGTGACCCAACTACATACTGTATAAAAGAAACACATTTAAATATCAAGAAACTTATAGGTAGGTTGAAAGTAAAAGGACAGAAATATCAAATCATATAGACACTAATTCTTAGAAAGCTGAAAAGGTTATATTAATATCAGCTAAAATAACCTTAAGATTGTCAAATATTAACAAAATTAACTGAGGCATTTTCTAGTAATAAAGAAGTCAGTCTGCAAAATGGCATAACAATTATAAATGAATATATAGAAAGAAAGCTTAAAATAAATTAATCAAAAATTGATACAATGAAAATAAGAAATTGATGAATCCACAATTTTTGGAGATTTAAAAAAATGTATTTATTTTGAGAGAGAGCGTGCTTGCTTGCAGGGTAGGGGAAGATCCTCACAAGTAGGATCTGTGCTGTCAGCACAGAGTCTGACACAGGGCTGGATCCCACAAACCTTGAGATTATGACCTGAGCTGAAATCAAGAGCTGAACACTTAACTTACAGAGTCACCCAGGTACCTCTATTTTTGAAGATTTTTAACAATCTTTCTTATTTATTGATGGAATCCGTAAATGGATAGCCAGTAAAAGAACAGAAGACTTGAGTATCCCTATGTAACAATTTGATGTTGGATTTTCTTTTTTATACAATGAATTATAACAGAATACACAAAAGAATTAAAATCAGCATCTTGAGGAGATAACTGTACTTTAATACTCACTGCAACATTTATTCACTATAACCAACATATGGAAACAACTCAAATATCCACTGATGGATGAATGGCAAAAGAAGTGTGTCATATACACACAACAGACTTATCACCCAGCCTTAAAAAAGGAAACTCCACCATTTGCAACAATATCTTCTAGGATGGATGTAGAAGACACATTAAATGAAATAAATCAGTCACAGCAGGACAAATTTGCATAATTACTTATGTTCGAGGCATCTAAAATAGTCAAAGATATAGAAGTAGACAATAAAATGGTGAGTACCAATGAATAAAAGAAAGGAGATTGTGAAGCTGTTTAATGGGTAGCAAGTTTTTTACACAAGATGAGTGAGTGCCAGAGATCTACTGTACAACATAGGGTTGTTATCAACATATATAGTTGATAATAATGTATTGTGTACTTAAAATTTTGTTAAGAGAGTAAAGCTCATATTGTGTTCTCACCACTAATGCCCCTCCCACCAGAAAAGAGACAAGGAAACTTTTTGAGATGATATATATGCTTATTACCTGGATTGTGGTAATAAATAATGGTAATATGTGTACACATATATATAAACCCACCAAATTGTGTATATTATGTGCAGTTTTTGTGTACCAATTATACCTGAATAAAGCTGTCAAATATAAAATAAACAAAATAGCATAGTCACCTTGAAAAGTAGAGTGGAAGCTTCTTAAAAAATAAATAAACTTTCCATTTACCATATGATCCAGCCAATCTATTAGGCACACCCGGAAGTAATGAAAGCATATTTTTCATGCAAACGTTCTTAGGAGCTTTAATATTAATAGCTAAAAGTGACAACAATGTCATCTATCAACTAATATCCATCAAAAGATGCATCAGTAGATAAATGTTGATATAATCACAGAATGGAGCATTATTCAGCAATGAAGTGGAATGAACTGTTGATGCATGTAACAAGACGGATAGCTCTTGAAATAATTAGGCCAAGTAAAGGAACCAGACCGAAAATAAAAAAAAAAAAATTATGGGAGTAATTCCATTCATATAATGTCCTTAAAAATCAAAATTATATTAACAGTAAGTCAATGAAGAGTTGAGGATGGTGGAGAAAGGGTAACCAGGGAGAGATTACAAGAACTCAAGGAACTTTTGAGGTGATGTATTGTGGAGATGGTTTCATAGGTAGATGTATATGCTATAACTCATAACAGTGCACACATTAAATACGTTTGCTTTACTGTATTTCAGTTGTATCTCTGTATTAGTTATTTATCACCACATGAAACATAATGGGTTAAAGTAATACACATTTATAATCTTTTTATTTTATTTTATTTTATTTTATTTTATTTTATTTTATTTTTTTATTTTATTTTATTTTTTAATAGTTTATTGTCAAGTTGGTTTCCATATAACACCCAATGCTCATCCCACAAGTGCCCTCCTCCGTGCCCATCACCCCCCTTCCCCTCCCCCCCCACCCCTATCAGTCCTCAGTTTGTTCTCAGCATTCAAAATTCTCTCATGGTTTGCCTCCCTCCCTCTCCCCCACTATTTCCCCCCACTTCTCCTCCATGGTCCTCTGTTAAGTTCCTCCTAATCCTATACGTGCAAACATATGGTAGCTGTCCTCTGCCTGACTTATTTCGCTCAGCAAAACACCCTCAAGTTCCATCCATGTTGCTACACACGGCCAGATTATCTTAATGTTTGTGGGTTAGGATTTTAGGTACAGTTGCACTGAAGGTGTTAGCCAGCCTGTATCCTCATCTAGAGGCTTGACTGGGTCAGAATCAACTTCCAAGTTCATTTAAGTTGTTGGTAGAATTCATATTGCTGCAGTGTGACTGAGGGCCCCTGCTTTTTGCAGGTTGCCATCTTCAGGTCCTAGACGGTGATACTTACGGTTCCTAGAAGCTACCAGAATTTCCTTCCCACATTGACTTTGGTGTGGATGCTTGCTTCTTCAAACATACAGAGAGTCTCTAGCTCCCATCTGCTAAAATGGAGACATAACATAATGTAATCACAGGAAGAACATACTGTCACTTTTGCAATGGTCTCTTGGTTAGGAACAAATGACAGGTCTTGCCCTCACTCAAGGGGATAGGGTCTACAAAGGTGTGAATACCAACAGGAAAGAATTATTGGTAACCTTAGAGTCTGTCCACCACAACCTTAAGAAAGTTGTTAAAAAAAAAAAAAAGCCTACTTAATCCTACCTGAAACATGGAGAAGATGTTGTTATTTTGGTAAACTGGTGCCTTCCAGATAATATATGGGATCCCTCAGGCTTTATTTTAGCCTACCAGTTTACCTTCATGGAAAAAAGAAAAGTTTAAATATTTTTTTTCAAAAGAATAAAAACTAGACCCTGACTTAAGGACTGAAAAATTAACTATCCAAGGGAAATTATGGTCTGCTTTCATCTATCTTCATGCCACTCCATTTCACATTTTATTAAAGGATCTACAAGTCAGGACATTCCCATACCAGTGATTACCAGGGATGCGAATAATGTCATCAAGGCCATAGAATTCTTCATATAACACTTTCATGTGGCTCATGAATGTGAGTGGTTCAAAGCCAAGCTATTGGAGATAAAGATGACACATAATATTTAGAATGGGGGGAAAGTTGTACTTACAATACAGTACTTTCTTGGGACTTTAATGTACTAAAATAATCTAAGAACCAAATGTAAAAATAATGAAATTTCAGATAACTTTGCTAATGTGCCAAAATCTGGTTTTATAGACTCTGGATGAGAGATAGTATCTGTGCACTGTGCTCAATTTGGGCATTCTGAGCTCTTGGCTTATAAGTGGAATATAGAATTTTATAATTTTTATCTCCCATATTCATCTATTTTATAGTATTTAAATATGTGATTTCCACAATCCTAAATGTCCTTATGCAGCTGATAGTCCCATTTAATGATCCAAAGTTTGTCACTAGACTAAGAAGATAAAAATAAGATCTGAGTAGCGGTTGACTCAACTAACACCAATAACTTGATATGTGACATCACAAATAGTATATATGTTGGTTGATTAGGTCCCCAGAGGAAAATGGGCTGAAAAAGGACATCAGGTTGGTGACTGAAAAATGGAACCATTTTTGTCAAAAGTACTTTGCTATTTAGGTAATTCTTAGCTAGGAAACTAAAGATATTAAAACGACTTAGAATATTTCTTAAACTAATTTATTTGAGACAATGTCCCACATCTGGACAACATCCTTTTCATCAGGTGAAGGAACTTGTTAACTCATCAGTTTTCATTTGAAGACCTTTCTGCAGTCTCAACTTTGCCCACTTCCTGTCACATCTCAGCCTTAAAGCACTTGCTTTAAAGCACTTGAGCCCAAACGCCCAATTCCTATATATCCTGTATCCTATAAAGCCTATAAATATATAAATTTTCTTCCTCTGAGATACTGTTAAAGTTCAAAATAATATTTTCAATAAATAGACTAAAACTAATTGACTTGGTTTTATTTGATTGATAGATTATTCTGGTACAGTTTTGGGGGAGTAAGCATTTGACACTATGAATTATTTAACTCTTTCTTGTCATTAGAAATTTAGATGTGTTTCAGTCTCTTGCTATTACAAAAATTAAGGAAGTTAATATGTACATATTTCATTTCTCATAAATATGCATGATACATTCTTAAAAGAATTATCCCTGGATTGTCATATATATATTTTCTTTTAACTGGGTATGGGGAGAAATTCTCAAGTTGTTCTCCATAGTTTTCACCAGTTTATATACACACCAGTCTTTTGTTATAGTGTCTGTTTTCTAACATCTTTAACCATTCCATGTTTTCAAAATTTTAATATTGCCAATGTAAATGATGGAAAATGTCTTACTTTAGTGCTATTTGCATTTCATTTCTGTTATTATAAGCAACATAGTGAGATAGAGTGACTTTTCAGTTACTTAACAGCTATTTTGTCAAATGTCTGTTCTTTTGCCCTTTTTTTGTTTGCTGTTTTTCATTCTTTTTTGACTTTATAGAGTTTTCTGTCTAATAAATTCTTATTCTATGATATATAATGAAAGCAACTCCCCATAATTATTTGTTTTTGAATTTGTTAATGATTTCCATATACATTTAAAAAATTTTTATGATGTGAAATTATTTATTCTTCTTTGATGGCTTTTAAGGTTTAAATTTTACCTAGAAAAGGCTTTCCTTCTGTGATAATGACAAAATAAAATGCTTTTGTTTGGTTCTTCAAATACTTTCTTATATGAATCTTTAATCTATCTAAATTTATTTTGACAAATCCATAGAGTGACATTGTTTATTGAATAACGTGTAGTTGACCCACTTATTAAAAATTCAAGTTTTATCATCTAGAAATCCTTATCTGTATTGAGGCTTATTACTTGAATTTTTATTCTTTTCAATTTAGTTTTTCTTTTCTTTAAAAGCTTTAAAACATGCTTCTCTGTTTAAAATATAACCAGAATTTTTTGAGATTTTATTGATTTTATAAAAAATCATAGGGGGAATAAGCAACTCTATATTTTATCCTTTCTGTCCCTATTCTGAGGAAACATCACTAAGTGTTATTTGGTTAAATATATGTATTTTAAATATACTAACAGTCTATTATTGGACTACCTATTAATTTCCATATATTAAACATGAGAAAACTGGTATGTATACACTATCTTATAGCTTCTCTCTACCTTTTAGTCTTAACTATTAATATTAATGACATAAAAACTCTAAGAGTTCATAGCACGTAGATTCTGTTCTTTAATCATAATAGATATAACACTCAGTTTCAGTTTCTACATATTTACTCTCATACATGCCTTGATTGGCTGAAGTTCATCCTCTAGAAAGTTCAGAAGAGTTTCATTAGAACTGAAGTTGGAAATGTTTCCTGATGCTCGTCTACACTAATGCCAGTCTGGCCAAATATAAAATTCTTGGTTATCACTTTCTTTGTAATGAGTTTATAGGCACTGTTACTATGACTTTTAAAATTTAATAATACCTGAGGGGAAGAGTGAGATGAAGTCAGTAACTTTTTTCCACATAGGTAAATTGTTCTTTATACCTGGATGAACAACATTATTTATTTTTGAAGTCTGGAAATTTTGGTCAAATTCGATTTCAAGTTTCTTACATTATAGCTACCTTTTTCTTGAAAGTAGTTTGAACTTTAGCTTTTAAATTCAAGGTGTGTTCTCTTTATAATTTCCATGGCATTATTATTTTTCACATTTTGTTTCTGAACTTACAATCTACAAATCTCTATCTTGTGATTTTTTTATACAAGTGATTGCTCTAATATATTTTTTTAATTCATGGTGAAATATATGGTCAAACAATTTTATCTGTTCCAAAATAAAAATTTCTGATGAATATTCTGCTGTTTGTTTTTTCCATTCCCTCTTCACTGCCTCTATGCCACCTTTGTATTCTATACTGGGTTGTTTTGAATCTAGATCATATGTAAATAGGCGTTTTCTCAAGCACTCATTTTCAGTCCATAAAGGAGAAACAGCTATTGATAAGCTATGTAAGAGAATATAAGGAGAGAAAGAAATATCTTATTGCTATGATTTGAATATGCATTCCCCACACCAAGTTCATATGTTGAATTTTATCTGCAGAGATAATAATATCGGAAGATGGAGCCTTTGGGCAGGTGATTGGGTAATTAAGGCAGAGCCCTTATGAATGGGATCAATGCATTATTAAAGATCCAGAAAGATCCCTAGTCCTTTCCACCATGTGAGGACACAGTAGAAAGATTCTGGATATGAACCAGAAGAGAACCTGATGTCTCATCTGACCCTGATGTTTCATATCTAACTTCCAGAAGTGTGAAAAAGACATTTACCAACATCTAGTCATTTAGCAGTTTCTTCAGTTGATTTAGTCTAGCTAGAATCAGTTGGAATAAAGCATTGAGAGTTTAGATGAATTGAATGGCAAACTCCTTATTCTTGTTTCTCTATACACCTGCTTCAATTCCTGATCCCCTTCACCATTTGATCCGAGGTGTACATCTCAAAGAATTACACTCTTTTTGCTTTCAAATGGAAATGTATTTGGTTACCTAAAATGAGGCTCTTGGATTGTAGCGAGGAGGAAGGAAATTTTTACCTTAGCACAGAGAGTTTTAAAAGAGGCCTGAGGGTCTGTCTAATGGAAACACTGAAAATAAAAACTATTTGCAGCTCATCTACCCATCTTCTGGTTAATTCTCTGACTGAGCAAGTCAATCTTACAAGACCACTTCCACTTCAGACATATGCTCTGGTGTTTACCCTTCAGCCTTTCATTCTCTAGAGGAAAGAGAAGAAGAATCTTAGACCCATGTGCAGGAGTAAGGAGACACAGAATGGTGGGGAAGTCTCCTTGTGAATATGAATAAATACACTCCAGCTTCCACAGGAGAGGGAGAAATGCCTCTCTTAGTGCCCTCTCCTCCTCACTGAATAGAGCTGTCGGACGTGCTAGGCTGAATAGAAGCAGCACCATTTAGTTCTTCTATGACTTCCGTCACCTAAGGAAAGGTGCCCAGTAACCCCCAGAAATGCACAAAAAGAACTAACACAACCTTAAGTCAAGGGCATTTTGACAGCACCTACTAATTAATACTTAAGGTCTGAAGTCAAGCTATTTCCGTTTGAATTTATGTTCTAGCACTTTTCTGCAAGTTACTTAAAGTAACTGAGCTTCAGGTTTATTTTTTTTTTTATTTTTTCCATCGCTTTAGCTTTATTTTTAATTAAGAGCATTCAAAAAGCCATAAAAATGTGATCTTTGGCAGGATTCTGCTCCAACAAGAAATCATCTGAATATTTTTCTCCAACTAAACACTACTCACTTATTGGAGTAGGATGACTATTGAGTATAATGGCTGGTGACAGATAATTCAGCTCTTATATCCTAGCATGAAAGAATGATGAATGCAAGCAAGCATGCTATGTTTGGGATCATCTCGACTGACTTGGTGCCCCTCTCACTTCCAGCACAGCATCCACCAACTTTGTCACTGTTAGTCACTGCCATCACTTTCCTTTTACTTTACTCTCCTTCCTATGCAACTGCAGAAGCTATTGGAGCCATAAACTGGTGAGAACACCAGGGGTTCCTTGCTGGTTCAGTTGGTAGAGCCTGCAACTCTTAATGTCAGAGTCATGAGTTCAAGCCCCACCTTGGGCATAAGGCTTATAGATTGACCACAGTCATTGATTATAAAAGGATGTAACTCATGAACAGCCAAGTGGGAGAGTTACGTAGGGTGAGATCTGGAGAAAGGTCTCTATCCTCTCCAGGCCACAACATTCCCTGAATCTCCACATGTCACCATTTCAACCTTCAAGTAGAAAGCTCTAGTTTCATATCTTAAAATTGGAATAATGATAGGGAAGAGAGTATAGGGTTGATTTGAGGATCAAATCAGATTACTGGATAAGATAATAAATATACAGCATCCACCTGCTCTTACTATTGTCACGATAGTGACACCTTTACGCTAGTATGTAAGAACATGTAAGAATGTGTGTGTATGCTGACCAAGACCAAGAAGTCCTTAACATTGTCCTTGACTAAACTTTATATAGGCTCCTTTCTTACTTTAGGCTCTGACTTCCTTTTCCTTAGAACATTTAACTTAGAAAATTTTAAATTCTTTCTCTGTCCCCTTGAGATGCAAATCTTTTGAAGTTTCTTGCCAATTTTACAATCTAAGAGTATCTTTGTCAATGACCAAAGAGCCATCCCTTTGAAAGGTAACCATCAAGGCAGATAGTGCTTCCAGTGTCTGTGGTTGGGTAAGAGCCTAACTTCTGTGGGCTCATTGCTCCAAGCTGGAAAACTGCCTCCTGTCACAAAGATAACAGTCAATTATTTTTTTTCTTTGTATAAGATCATCTGGAGAACACAGAGGACCTAAGATTCTTTCTACTCCAGTTTTTAAAGACTCTTCTGCCTTTTGGTGAAGTTAAGCTCAGACAATCTGGCTCTCTTGCTTATTCCAATAGCCTTGACTTAAGTCTTCCTTGCCTATTTAATTTTGTCTGGTGACTGCTTCACTTTGACACTGTTATGAGTTGAAGAAGAATTATACAGTATTTTTCTAAATCTTATAGTCTATAAGGCTTAGCATCTCAAATAACAGAACTATTTGCATTTAGACAATTTTTACTAATGCATAGCTACAAATACTGAAGAGTAATACAGTAATCTTTTTCCTATTTCACATTAGATAATAGTCTGAAATGTGCACCTTGGTATTTTCTTTATGCTCTAAATATTTTAGTAATTTTTATCCAAGCAAACAAGCCAACATATGAAATACTGATTTAAAAAATAAATATCTTTTTTCAAATTTCTTTTTCCTAAATGAATCCATAGGTTTATATCCCCATACTAACATGTGTTCAAACTTCATCATTTATACTCTACTCAGAGATATTCATTAGAAACATAAAATTAGGTACCAACTTAAAATACACGTTTTGGGATAGTTAGCTTTCATACAATTTCTGTGTTTTCAAAGCTAATTGTTTTGATTTAAAAGATTATCTACTGGGGCTCCTGGGTGGCTCAGATGGTTAAGCCTCAGACTTCACCTCAGGTCATGACCTCATGGCTCATGGTTTCAAGCCCTATGTCAGACTCTGTGCTGACAGCTCAGAGCCTGGAGCCTGCCTTGAATTTTTTGTCTCCCCCTCTCTCTGCCCTTCCCCCACTTGCACTCTGTCTCTCTTTCTCTCTCTCTATCCCTAAACTAACTAAATAAACATTAAAAATCAATTAAAAAATAAAAGATTATCTACCAAACTGCTGAATATCTCTAATTTGCCATTTTTGAAAAATAAACCTGCATATTTTTTTCAATAGATTAATCTATAGTCTTTAACCAGATTAAATATTATTAAAACTTGAAAGCAAACCTTCATCATATATCATGAATATAAGTAATTTCCCTAAAGAATATTACCCTATTAAATAGTTATAATTTAATTTGCTAACTAAATAATGGGAAAGAATATTTTTAAGAAACTTTATAAAGAAATTTTGTACAGAAAAAAAAAAAAAGAGAGAAGTCCCTAACCTATAGATAATTTGTTAAGATTTTGCCTTTACTTCTCAAACCAGGTGGAACTCTAGACCTAATTTTCCAAAATATTGGGAAGAGAACATTTTACAACCTTCTAGATAAAACCTCTATTTATTTATTTTTTAACCTTCATTTTTCAAGAGTCTACCTTAAGCTCTACCAGCATCACTGTGCTATTTGCCATGTCTTCACATCTCTAAAATCAGGGAGAATCAGATGCCATTGCTTTTAGCACTTAAAATTGGCTCTGAGCTTTTTCTTCTTTTGCCGATTATATAGTCTATTTTAACAAAAGAAAAAGAAAATATATAAAGTGGGAGGGTAACCATACCCTTTATTATATGACTAATGTTAATATATACAGAAATATTCTTTCGGTGGTAAGGGCCAAAATGTCCTCATCATATTCAAAACAACATGATAATAAACACCATTTGAGTAATTTTTCTTGAATATATTATAATTTCAGAGAATATGTAAATTCAAATATTCTAGGGAGTATCATAGTAATGACATTTTAGTTCAGAGCCATTTCAAAGTGGATTATTATTTTTTCTCTTATTATGAAAATATTCTAATGATATTTAGATAATTTTTAGAATATGTTTTTGAAATTACACTTATGCTTTCTTTTCTCATAAACTGTATTTCCCAGTCATTTTTTAGTATTAGTAGTATCTAGCAATTTCTCCAAGAACATTTCTGTTTAAACACCTTATTAAAAGTTTATGGATGTTTACTTAGAGATGTAGTTGATAATAGTGAAAAACTACCTATATTATTAACATTATATTTTATAAAACAATAAAAATGATAAAAGAAGAATGAAACAAAATTTACATCATATTCGAAGAAAACTAACCATTAAGTACTTTCTAGCATCCATCAGTATATATGATATCATTGGAAGAAAATGGATTCTGTGCTTTGTATAGAACTATGGGCAAGTTAGTATTAAGTAACTATTACATAGATTAATTTGCCTTGATACTAGGTTTGCTGATTTAAATGTTCCTTGGCAATACAATATTTTAAATAACAAGTGCCTGATACTAAAAGCTTTACAACAATACATTTTTAATGTTACCATGGGAAGAAAGGGAGGGGAGGTAAGACATACAACAAATGAAAAATGGCTATATTTTTGTGGAAAATATTTTTGCTATTTAAGTTTAATCAGAAAAGCCAGGACATTTAAAACCTCAGAAGAAGTTCCATCTCTAAGACAGAAGTTTTAAAATTACTTTGATTACTAAGGTTGCAGTCGCTCACGTATTTCCATAAAATGCCTTAATGCTCAACAGACCACATAAAATGCCTTAAGCAAAAGCAAGAGAGCACTGACGTAGAAGGTAGGCTGTTGGCTATAGACAAGAATATGTAAAGGATGGGGAAGTAAATGGAAGAAAAAAGTGACAGAAAAAGAAATAAGACAAATACTAGTGAAGTATTGTGGTTCACAGGACGAAATCAATATTCATGTGAACTCTTGAGATGCTTTTATTCTGAAAATATTTTTAGATCTAATCATGCATAGTTCTGAAAATAATTGAACAATTCATTAAATGCAAATTTTAGAAATGCTTAGTATTTTATCCTAAAATCCATCACCATAAAGTTGAGGAAGTATGCATGTCTTATTAAAAATGAGGAATTCTTCGATTTATTAAAATAATTATTTGCCATAAAAATGTTTCATATTTAAACATAACAAAAAGTTCATTTGTAAAAAGAGGTAAATTTAAGTGGACCAATAATTTTAAATTATTTTTGATATAATAGTATGTGATGTCTCTCTTTTCAGATTAAATATATTTTCAAAACTCTAACATTTATCACTGACTTTCAGAACCAGAAGTAATGGCCATTATCATCTAGTTTAGTGACTGCTTTTGTGTAAACAGGATTTTAGAAATGTCATTCAAGTTAACACAATGTATTAAAAGCAAATGTAGAACTAAAATCAAGATTTCTTTTTACCATTTAAAGGTTGGTTGTTTTCTAATGTTCCATAAGATCTAGAAGTCCTAGAGATATATTTTTAGTCCTGGAGACAAACTATGGTAAAGAAAACCAAAATTACAGTGTATTTTAACTTAAAAAATGTTTTATTTTTTATTTTTTTAAAATGTTTTATTTATTTCTAGGAGAGAGAGAGACAGCGTGAGCAGGGGAGGGTCAGAGAGAGAGGGAGTCACAAACTGAAACAGGCTCCAGGCTCAGAGCTGGCAGTCAGCACAGAGCCCGACGCGGGGCTCGAACCCACGAACCGCGAGATCATGACCTAAGCGAAAGTCGGACGCGTAACCGACTAAGCCACCCTGGCGCCCCACTTAAAAAATGTTTTAAATGATTATTTGTGTGAGGGAGAGAGAGAGAGTAGGGGAGGGGCAGAGAGAGAGACACAGAATCCGAAGAAGGATCCAGGCTATAAGCACAGAGCCTTACACAGGGCTGCAATGCATGAACCACAAGATCGTGACCTGAGCTGACGTCGGACTTAAAGAGTATTTTAATTTGACTATAGTACAGCCCAGCCTTCTTTTGTTTGGGAATTGTGACATAGTTTGCTAACTGTATTTCAAAAACACAAATTATTTCACGTCTGTTACTTGCTTGAAATTCTCTAGTGTTCCATTCACATTTGGAATAAAACCCAAACTTTTTATGTGGACTACAAGGTGAGATGTAATCTGATCCTACCTGACTTTTTGACCTCCTCTATCACAAGAGCAGCAGAGAGAGCCCTTCCTACAACTCCTAACCTCTCCTGAGAACTTTTGATGTATTAGTTATTCAATACTTTCTAGGAGACAGGTGTGCTATTAGTCCTAACTGACAGATTAAATAATGGAGTTTAGAGGGACTAAATAAATTGCTTAGTGTTATGAAATGGTGGAGCCAAGATTTAATTGAGACCTTCTGACTGCAGGCTCTGTGCTCGATGTCATGCTTGTTTTTGCTGTTTTCCTTCTACTTCTGCAGCCAAGCCGGGCTCTCTTCTTCAGCATTCAAGATTATTCTCTTATCTAAGATTTTTGAATAGCCTTTCCCTTTGTATAGAATGGTATTATCCCAGGGGCACCTGGGTGGCTCAGTCGATTAAGCCTTCAACTTTGGCTCAGGTCATGATCTCACGGTTGGTGGGTTCGAGCCCTGCGCCCGGCTCTGTCTGACAGCCAGCTCAGAGCCTGGAGCCTGTTTTGGTTTCTATGTCTCCCTCTCTCTGACCCTCCTCTGTTCACTCTCTCTCTCTCTCTCTCTCTCTCCCAGAAATATATATATTTTGTAATTAAATCTTTAATGTTTATTTTTGAGAGAGACAGAATGCAAGTGTGGGGGAACAGAAAGAGTGAAGGAGACATAGAATCTGAAGCAGGTTCCAGGCTCTGAGCTGTCAGCAGAGAGTCTGGTGTGGGGCTCGAACCCATGAACAGTGAGATAATGACCTGAGCTGAAGTTGGACACTTACTGACAGAGCCACCCAGGCGCCCCTGTTGTTATTATTCTGTTTATCACAGGTTTTCTTTATCATGTAAATAGTCTATTTCTCCCTCCACCCACATGTACAGTTGCCAACCTAGCTCATGATTATTCATCAATTCTTGACATATTTTTTTTTCTCAGCACTTAGCATTTCCAAAATTATGTTATGTTTCCTCCTTTGACACATGTATTCTCTGAAGATTTTACTAGAATGTATTCTAAGGTAAGCAAGGTTTAATAGGATATATTCTAAGGTCAGCAAGGTTTTTTTTTTTTTTTTCTATTCACTATTTCCTCTGTTTAAACTGTTAGAATAGACACCAAGTAAATATTTCTTAAATTAATTTTCTTATATTCAGAATAACTTCTGGAAAAAAATTAATTTTTAATGTTTTTTTTTAAAATTTATTTCAGAGAGAGAGATAGCGTGAGCAGGGGAGGGTCAGAGGGAGAGGGAGTCACAGAATCTGAAACAGGCTCCAGGCTCTGAGCTGTCAGCACAGATCCTGATGTGGGGCTCAAACCCACCAACCGTGAGATCATGACCTGAGCCAAAGTCGGACACTTAACCGACTTAACCTGAGCCACCCAGGTGCCCCTGGAAAAATATTTTATATGCTTTAGAAACTGATAAAAATAATGTTGAGTTACTAGAATTACTATTTGGGGATACTATACATGTTTTATTATAATTAAATCTTCCCCTTCACTTGTCTATTCAGCTAATTTATTAAATTATTATTAATTATTTATTAAATTATAAAATTTAATTTATTATCTTGATTTTTAATGATCAGTTCTAGGTTCTTTCAGCCATGTTGTGTTCTTGTTTCATTCATAGAAGTTCTACAAAAAAACCCAGCATGGACATAAAAAGTATCCCTTTTGCTAATACAAGGATGTTTTGCCTAAGTTTGATACTCTTTTAAAAGGGATTGTTATATGTATTCATAAAAATTTGCATCAATATAAAACTTTTAAAATGATATAATTATGACAATTGACTACAGGTAGGGGGTGAATATGTACACACAAAAAAATATAAAGTTAATAAATACTGGTGTTTGTTGGATTTTTAGTACTGTGTCTTAATCTAGAGACCCAATAAATCTAGTGAAATCTTCTATCAACTTCACAACACAATATTCTAAAGGCTTGGGACTACAGAAGAGAATATAAAATCTATAAGAAGGTATATTTGTTTGAAAATGTCATCTGTGAATTGAAATTGGATTTCAGTACCATGGCTTAAGATGTTATTATTTCAGTATACTTATGGATACAGTATCTGTAAACTGACACAGCGAAGATGAGCATTAAGTAACCTTAAATTGAAACTCTAAAAGAGAACAGTAAATGTAATTTTACTGTTATCACTGTAACTTTGTGAAATGGAAATAAAGACTGGAAAATGGCAATGCGCTATGGGTGTTCTGTTTTCAAAAGAAATGCACTTCTTAAGAGAAACAGAAGAAAAAATTTAGCACTTGAAAGCATATACCTTTCATGAAAATATATAAATGTGAGGGTAGAAACTTGCTGATAACCAAGGAAGAATAAGACTGAAATGGTATAAATAAGGTAATGTTCTATGTATTTTTATACAGATGGAAAAAGATAGTATTTGACAGACTACAACATTTTCATGGAAATACTTCAAATAGCCAGCTCTACTGAGAATGTGTTTGCTTAAAATATAGTGTCTGAGAATTTCTCGAGTTATTTTAACCATAAATTCTTTTCTGAATACATACATCTATATATGTGTGTATATGTATATATATGTATGTACATATGTACATATATAATATATAAATATATATATTTTTTTTCAGTACAATGGCAGTGATGGCTCCATTGAAGAATGCAATCTTTTTGTCTTTTAATTCTTGATAATCATGGATAAAAACCATAGATATATTGATATTGATATTAATATTGATATTGATATACACACCCCAAAATAACACTAAGCAAAAGTTTAAAAAGTGATGAATACAGAGGCACCTGGTTAGTTTAGTCAGTTGAGCTTCCAAGTCTTGATTTCAGTTCAGGTCATGATCCCAGAGTCATGGGATCAAGCCCCACTTTGGGCTCCACGCTGAGTGTGGAGCCTGCTTAAGATACTTTCTTTCTCTCTGCCCTTCTCCCCATCTTACAGTCTGTCTGTCTTAAAAAAAAAAAAGAGTGATGAATCCAAGAATTTCAGAGAAATATAAAGACTAATGTTAAACATTAGTCCTATGTACATAGGTCCTATGTACACTACTCCTATGCTTCTAGAGACAAGAGCTGATAACATAATTTCAGAAGGCAATATGTAGCGTATTCCTCTTAGGAAGTTCATTGTTATCATTAGCTAACTGAAGGACATTCTAGTAACTATTGCTGAATAATCACTCCGAAAGTCAATGCTTAAAACTATGACGAATTAATTTTGTTTGTGAATCCACAACTGAAGAAAGTTCTCATAGGGGCAGCTCACTGGTCATCAGCTGCATCTGAGCAGAGGTAGGGGCAGGAATCTTTACTCTCATTAGATCATATGTCTCATAGTTCACATGGTTGTCAGTTGGATCCTCACTTGGAGCTGTTGTGGGGACACCAACACATGGATTTTCCATATAGCTTTTTGGTGGCTTTTGCATAGCATGGTGGTTGTATTTCAAAGACAGTCGTAAGAGTAGAGAGAAAGCCAGTGAAATCTACATGATTTAGCAACTTTTATGATGTAGCAGACATCATGTATCATCATTTCCACCTTATACTTTTGGTTGGAATTCAGTTATTTAGGCTAGCACGTATTTAAGGGAGGAGAATTAGACTCCTTCTTTAGATGAGAAATTATCAAAGAATATGCAGATGTGTTTTAAAGCCAATACAGATGCTTTGAATTTTTTAAGATAATGAAATTTGATTAACTAGAATTGTCTCATTTCCTTGCCCATGGTTTTCTCTCAGGTGACACTACTTAACATCTTGAAGATACTATTATAAAAAAAAAAAAAAAGCTCTTGAGGAGGCTCTTCCTTCAAGTGCATAGTATCACTCTTAGTTTACTTGAGCAGCATGAGCTTAATGAAAGGGATTGCAGTGAACTGCAATGCATTTCCAAGAACAGCATAGTCATACAAAACATTTTGCCCATTCTGTAAAGAAACAAATAATGTTACCTTTTCCTTTTACCCTTCTTCACTTTAGGCTCATCCATTATTTTGCCATTAGTAAACTTTTAATATGTTTGAGCAAAATGGACACAGACACACATACTACTAGCAATGTAATCTTTAAAAATAAAATAAGATTGGGGCGCCTGGGTGGCTTAGTCGGTTGGGCGTCCGACTTTCGCTTGGGTCGTGATCTCGCGGTTATGGGTTCGAGCCCCGCGTCGGGCTCTGTGCTGACTGCCAGCTCAGAGCCTGGAGCCTCTTTCGGTCTGTGACTCCCTCTCTCTCTGACCCTCCCCTGCTCACGCTGTCTCTCTCTCTCCTAGAAATAAATAAAACATAAAAAAATTTTTTTTAAAAATAAAAAAAAATAAAATAAGATTTATTGAGTAAAACTTAGAGCAGAGAAGATTTAAATCATTCATGGGTCTTCCATTCTCTCATTATGCCATAAATATCTATGTTTAGGCTGGACACACTGGCTTGGATAACGGCAATGTGCTATGTAGAGAACTACAGGAGACCCCACCCTGGTAATATTTTACAACTTCATATGAAAGGGAAGAAAAGGCACATAGACTTGAGGATGCCACCACTTACTATTTTAAAATATGATAGGTAGCCTGGGACATTTACCCAGGAAGAATTTGGTTATTCTCCCAGAAAGAGATGGCTTCCTCCTTTATGTTCTCATGATATATTTTGAATAATTCCATCTCTCCGGAGACTTTTCCCCCATCCACTCCTATTCTTGTCCTTATCTTCACATCTAAACTGGCTCTTTTCTTCCTGCAATGTAAATGTATTTCTACCATGTTTAAATGAAAATGAAATATCTAGAAAATGCATTTCTGCTTACTATTAAACCCTTTTGCTTACAAAGCACTGTATATTTTGCAGACTGTTATGTTGGACTCACTACAATCATAAACTTTCTTTTACCAGTCCATTGAAACTCCTCTTCGCGGTCACCAAAAATGTCCTGCCAGGAAATGTTGTGGCTACTTTCAAACTTTTTATCACCTGTCTTTTCTGTTGCATTTGACATGGTTGACCACAGTTCTCCTCTCTTGCCTTCTCTTAATGTTTAGCTATCTCTAAATTCCCAATGTGAATATATAGTATATCCAAAATCTGTATGTTTTTTTGAAATTTCATGTCAGGGAATTACACTTTTATGCTTCTAGTTTTTCCAAGAATTATCCCTAAAATCCTGGAGTCTTTCCTGATTCCTCTTCTCTCAACTACTATTTCCTAACAGTCACCAAAAATACTCAGTTCTTCATCTTATTCTGTCTTAAGTTTTTATTTATTTTTATTTCCTTTTTATTAAGTCAGGGCATCACTACTTTTTTCTCTGGATTATTAATAAAAACTACTTCCAATATCTCATTTCTTCAATCAACCTCACTCTAAATTATTCACCCAACAGCTACTATAATGAAAATCTTTACCTGTTGAAAATCACTCACTGTGTATAGCCATATTGACAAGCCCGCCATTTCCAGAACTCCATAATCCCTTTCTCTTCTCTGCTATTTTACATGATGCCCCATCTGCTGCGATTGCTTTCCTTCCCCTCCTTTATATGATAAACATCCTGCCATTGATGACTGATCACATGCTGTGAGAATTCTATCACTATCTTGTATATTATTAAGATAGGTTGATAATATGATTTTATAGTATCTTCTTAAGATATTTCAAATATTTATTTCATGGATTCTTTGTAAATGGATTCCATGTTTATTTATTTATTTATTTTTTAGTTTTCTAACTATATATGTGTATGTGTGTGTATGTGTGTGTATACTTTACAAAAGTATGTATGTATGTATGTACATATGTATGTATACTTTTGTAAATAAGGCCCCTATAAACATAGGGGTGTATGCTGAATACATATATATATATATATATATATATAATATATATACATACATATATATATGTACATACATATATATATATACTTATATATATATATATATACTTTTGTAAATAAGGCCCATGTTTATTTATTTTTTTTAGTTTTCTAACTATATATATATGTGTATGTGTATGTATACTTTACATAAGTATGGATGTATACTTTTGTAAATAAGGTCCCTATAAACATAGGGGTGCATGTATCCCTTTAAATTAGTGTTTTTGTAGTTTTGGGTAATTATGCAGTAGTGTGATTACTGGCTCATAGGGCAGTTCTATTTTTTTTTAATGTTTTATTTATTTCTAGGAGAGAGAGAGAGACAGCGTGAGCAGGGGAGGGTCAGAGAGAGAGGGAGTCACAGACTGAAACAGGCTCCAGGCTCTGAGCTGGCAGTCAGCACAGAGCCCGACGCGGGGCTCGAACCCACGAACCGCTAGATCATGACCTAAGCGAAAGTCTGACGCTTAACCGACTAAGCCACCCAGGCGCCCCAGGGTAGTTCTATTTTTAACTTTGGTGAAACTCCAGACGGTTTTCTACAGTGGTTTCGCCAATTTGCATTCCCACTAACAATGCACAAGTGTTTTTCTCCACACAGCCTCATCAACACTTGTTTCTTGTGTTTTTTTGTTTTAGCCATTTTTACAGGTATGAGGTTATATCTCATTGTGACTTTGGTTTGCGTTTCCCTGATGATTAGTGATGTGTATCATCTTTTCATGTCTGTCAGTCATCTGGATGTCTTCTTTAGAGAGATGTCTATTCATGTCTTCTCATTTTTCACTGGATTATTTTTTCTTTGGCTATTGAGTTTTATAAGCTCTTTATATATTTTGGATATTAAGTCTTTATTGGGTATGTCATTTGCAAAGATCTTCTCTCATTCCAAACATTTTCCTCAGTTTTGTTGATTGTTTTCTTCACCGTGCAGAATCTTTTCCCCATTTTGATATAGTCTTAATAATGTATTTTTGTTTTGATTTCCCTTGTCTGCAGAGACATACCTAGAAAAATGTTGCTACAGCCGAAGTCAGAGACATTACTGCCTGTGCTTTTTTCTAGGATTTTTATGATTTCAGGTCTCACATTTAAGTCTTTAATTCATTTTCAGTTTATTTGTGTGTGTGGTATAAAAAAGTAGTCCAATTTCATTCTTTTGCATTTAGCTATCCAGTTTTCCTAAATATTTGTTTAAGAGACTATTTTTCCCATTGGACATTCTTTCCTGCTTTATCAAAGATTAATTTACCATATAACTGTGAGCTTATTTCTCGATTTTCTATTCTGTTCTATGGATCTGTCTATTTTTTGTCCGGTACCACAGTGTTTTGATCACCACAGCTTTGCAATATAACTTGAATTCTGGAATTGTGATGCCTCCAGCTTTTCTCTTCCTGATTTTTTTAGTTTTTTGAGAAATATGTATTAATTTCATTCCTATGCATAACTGTTTAATTGGTTCACTGTTTCAATATTAATTTTGCAATTTCACAGTGGATTTACCAAGAAACCACAGGAAATCTGTGGTTTGGTTTTAGCTCACTTAACAAAGTTTTTTATAATGAGATCTCAAAATGAATGAAATATCTAAAGTTTATTAAAATTTATACTAATTTGGAAAAAGTTACTATATTACCAATCGGAAATACTTGCTTCTGAAAAGCATATTAAATGCTTAGTATGAAATTTTTAGGTCTTTAAAACTCAGAATGGTTCTATTCCTAATAGTAATTTATTTTATTAAAAATGCTATTAAAATGCTATTTTACTAATAAAATACATTCCATTTTATTAAAAAAGCTATTAATATTGTTACCAATATAGAAAGATAAAAAATGCACATCTTTTAAATAGAACTCTTGAGTCGGTAGTAGCTGTCTTAATTCTTTATCTCTATGCCCCCAAATAGGCTTTTAGTAAATTTTCAGAAATTATATTACTTTACAAAAGAAATTACCATTCCACTTAAAATCTTGTATAGACCTAAAAGTACAAACCACAGAATTCACTCTGACAGGGCACAGCTTTTCCTGTGTTTTGTTTCTTAATATGCTCCCAGAATCTTGAAGAGTGCATGACACTTAAAAGCCACACAATAAATATTTTGTTGAATCAAAAAATTTGGTTTGAATAGATAGTAACATATGAATTGGGGACCATCTAAAGTAGTATCATGTCAAGGAGGAAATAGATCTGTATATATGTATTATACATTTCACTTATTATCTCTAAATCATTCATATTTCCATTGATGTCATATTTATATTCTTCCATAAGAGACCATAATGACCATTCTAGAAATTTAATATATTTTCAACCTATCATGAAAAAAATCTATTAACTAAGATTTAACAGATTTTAATTTAATTTAATTTAATTTAAATTTTAAAAGCCAATAGGGGCGCCTGAGTGGCTTAGTCGGTTAAGCGTCTGATTTTCGCTTAGGTCGTGATCTCGAGGTTCGTGGGTTCGAGCCCCGCGTCGGGCTCTGTGCTGACTGCCAGCTCAGAGCCTGGAGCCTGTTTCAGTCTGTGACTCCCTCTCTCTCTGACCCTCCTCTGCTCAGGATGTCTCTCTCTCTCTCTCCTAGAAATAAATAAAAAACATTTTTTAAAAAATTAAATTTTAAAAGTCAATAACCACAAACACTTTTGTCACCCTTAAACACTACAAATACTTTTATGATACCTAAAGACAAGCATAGCTTTTCTTTCCATTCACAAAACCTGTGATATATTGAATATTTTGGAAGCATGAATGTGATGTTCTCACATAATTACAGGTTTGCTCCGCCTGTGAGATGTGTAAAGCTCGTTTTGGCAAATATTAAGGGGATTCACAAGTAATTCATTGTGAAGAAAAAATGCTATTATTGTGCCTAAATTTTTTTATTTCATGCCTTAGAAGTTAATCTGCATTCCTAAAACAAGAAAATCAGACTCAGTTAATTTTCTCGCCATATGAAACTCCCATACAAATGCTAGTTATGTACCTATCATAGGACCCTTGGTCTAGCTCTTAGCTCTAGAATGTCATTTTCCTTCACTATTTGTTCAGTTCACTCTTTCCGTTCATTTAGGTCTGTGGTCAGGTGTCAGATCCTTGAATAGGCTTTCCCTAGTCAACGCATCCTCCTTTCCCCTGCTTTATTATTTTTTTTCATAGCACTTATTGCTATTTGCTATTCCTACAGAATTGTATACGTATGCATTTGTGTATTTTACTCTCTAACGTTAGAATGTAAGCTCCATGGGGACAGAAGTTTTACAGTTAGTTTTGATGTTATATACTAAATAGTTATTAGCATGCTGTAGGCACTGTATCCACAGTTTTTAAGTAAAATAAGAAATAATAAACAAGAGGGTAGATTCAATTATGGGAAAACTGTTAGGATATCTTTTATTTAAGACAAACTGGGTAAAGTCTTCCCCAAATTAGGAGGGACTTTTAAGAAATAGAATCTTATAAGATGCTATCCTTGCAAGAAGTACCCAAATGCTGATTCCCTGTATATCTTTACAGAGACCATGTGAAGTATCTGGTCTTAAAAGGGACCTTTCTGGGGAAAGGAGAAGGAAGAGGAATTTATCCCAAAGCTTCCTGCCAACACCTGTATTCCTTTAGTCAATGTCCCCATGGCATAGTGCACCTATATATCGTATCTCAAAATCTCTCCAGGCTGTCACTAGGGAAGCTAGGTCCTCTCTGGGTCCATTCTGGCTGGTGAACTGCTGCAATGGACCTGCCCTGGGAATTAGTGCTGCCAATATGGGATTCCTCAACCTGTAGCAATAATAGCAGCAGCACTGACCTGGCTTCTTGGACATTTTGAGCTTGTGTAGGATCGTAACATAAAATATTTATGTTCTTGTTAAGTCCAGGCCAAAATACTGTAACTTTTTCCCATGCAATTTCTCCTCATGCTCAATTTCAAACCAACGTAACTACTGAATAAGATATGCTGAAGATGTGAGTTAGTGATCTGACCTCATCCAAATGATAAAGATTTTTATTTTAAGTTTTATACAAATGATAAACAGATGTTTATACTATGCAATCCAAGAGTTCTTCACAGGCAAACTTATTCACTGGTCTAAATCTCCAAGGTAATATGGCTCTGACAAGTGTTTAAGTTATATTCATTGATCAATTTCATAGCTTTAGCCATCAAATGTCCATTTTATGGATTCACCTTAAGGAATTATTTGCCTACCAAGGGTATATTCTTTCTAACCTAAGGTTGGCTCTTTCTAGAAGAAGCAATAAAAAGCAAATTGCTAAATATTTTGGAAAGCATTAGGCAAGTATAATTACAATTGTTTGAAACAGAGGGTTTACTAATTATCTTTAATTACTGACATGAGTTAAGCGATAAGCACTGACGAGACAGCCAACATGCACTCAACCCAGCATACTTATTATAACTTGTTCAGTTGCTGAATTCAATGAAGTGTAAGCTCCATTAAAATGGAGAATGTCTCATTTTATTCACCTGTTATATACTAGGTTCCCTCAGCCATGTTCGTTATGGCTAGAATCACTAGATACTTAGAGGTGGCCTAAATAAACACCTCTTTCCTGCTCATTTCACCAGTCTAAATAATGTTGTCTAGCCTCAGTTTTGTGCTCTGATTTCTTGTGCAAATGTATCTTTTAGCCTTCTTTCTCTGTCCTTCTCCTATCCTTCTCTCTATGTAAATATGCATAGGTACACATACATCTATACATGTATAATACATATATATCTGCTCTATAATACACATCAAAACTTGTCATATACATACATACGTATATTAAATTCCACCAATTAAAATGAATACTAGTTATCATTTAATACCTACATGTGGAGTCAGTAATATTGAGATCTGATTTACCCATTTCAATCTTGGATAATATTCTTTTCAGTGCAAGCACATTACATTGCCTGAGTGAAAATTAGGTACTGGCATAACAGTAGTTATATTAAAATTAAAAATTGACTAATAACCTAGATCTATAAATAAATGTAAGCAGATTAAATAGGGCCTTTAACTTCTCTCTTTATTGACAATCATACTAAATACTGACTAGAAAAATGTCCTTGGAAATGATGGGTCTCTGCACTCTAACAGACTTGAATTTGAACCATGATGTACCATTTTCTTGTAATAAAACCTTAACAAATCTTGGATTCTTAGTTTCCTCATCCAATAAATGGAGGTATTCATTGGACCACATTTTCAAGGATAATGTGGGATTAGACAGAACAAATCATGTGCTGTGTAGTAGACATGCTACATTTAGACATTTATACAAGAGATATAGCATCATCAAAATACTAACATGTAATCTACATTGGAATTTAATTCCTTCTTTTGACATTTTCCCTTTGTGAAATCTTAGGCCGTTCTCTTACCTTGACTTGACTTTTCCTCTTCTGAAGAAGAACAATATAAGGATTATGTTGACTCCCCATGGCTGGGAAAAGGTAGTCTGTACACATGTATATAGAAATGACAATTTTCCTATTGTTAAAAGTTTTGACAGAGATCCCGGAGGTGTGGAAAGGTAAAATGAGTACTGTACCATCTAAGTCATACTGGATAAAATATTTTAAAACATATTTGTGACCCTTAGTTTATTATCCAACTCAGAGCATAAATGAGATTTGTTTGAAAGTTGTAGAGATTGCATAGCATGAATTTATTTCAGAGACATTGCCTGCTTATCATACTTTTGGATAAACCTGCATCACTTTAAGTTATGTGAAGAAAAATTCAAGATAACTATTTGTGGACTTTGGCATATGTGCTTTGGAGAGGAGATAGTTCAGGGTATGATATTGGACTTACTTTTGAAATGTCTAGCTTGGCAAGATCAATAAAGGACGCATAAGGATTCAGGGGGCCAGACACAGACCCTGCAAAATAGAGTCAACTACAAGCTACTTTTAAAAGAACCCCACACAAAGAGTCTTTGTTTCCAGAGGCAAGTTGATATCAGCAGAACAACACTGACATGTATATTTAGATGAGAATCCGATGTAGAGTTTGTTACTAGAAGTGGCATTTTCTGTAACAAATGGGAGTTTGGAAGTACCAGGATTACTACAGGAAGTATAGAGAAGGAAGAATTCATGTGCCTTAATACCTACAGACTTCCCAGGGTGAAGAATGACCAAGTTAGAGAAGAAGAATCTTCTAAACTGACAGGGTAGGTTTTTTGCTTGACACAGGACTCGATGTTTTACTGCCTAAAAACAATTTATTTCCCAAGAGTAAATGAAAATGTAAAAGTTGATGAGGACATGGTCTACAGACATGAGTAAAGTTATTTCTCTTTTTGTACTCTAATATATACAATTCTTTTAATAAATATTTCCATGAATGTAAATGTGTCATAATGTTGGAGTTGAGCTTGCTTCTTTGTGGAAATTGACTGCAGCACTCTTCAAGGGAATTAGGAATCATGAATGTGCTATTGAGAAGGTATCACAGAACAGAAATTATCATCTGTGGAAGGCACAGAGCTGCACTACCCAGATTTCTCTTGAAGAAAGAACTTGTCGCCCAGTAGTGAGAACTACATTCAGTGGACACTTCCTTTAGAGTTTGACTTACCTAAAGAGAACCACTTTATCCAATGTTACACCCTTCCCAGAAAAGTCCATATCTTGTGTCTGAGCAAGGGAGGGGGAGGGGAGGAGAGGAGGCACAGTCACTTGTATCTACTATGGAACGATTTGCTTGGCAATAATTTTTCTAGAGCTGTTTACCAGGTTGACCAACACTTTTTCGAAATCTACATTATAGTCTACTTTTTCTTTTACTTCCCTTCTTTTCACAGGTACTGTTCCCTATCACCATCCATTCAAATATATCTTGCACCTGTTTGTAGACAACTCAATAGTAGTAACATATTTAAGATAGGGTTTTAGAACTGAATTATTTTTGGCTGTAGAGAAGGCTCATCAATAACAAGTGAAGAATAGATAGAGGCCAATACAAAGTGACAGTTCAGTTATTAAAAACTTCACCAGTATTACTTTTGATTATTAAAAGCACTGGCAAAAAGTAGCCCCAATTGTGGCTGTGATGACAGTTGCAGTATTTTTTGCTATAGCAGTATGACCCAAGGTAGGTTATATGAGCCAATAATTTGGTGGATAAATTATTTTCTATCCCAACTAGAAAAGATGATAAGAAACACTTTAGATTCACATGGAAAGAAAAAATAAATAAATAAATCTTTACAGTTGTTGTCCCAGGCTATATTAACTCTCAGACATTAATTAATTAATATTAATTAACATTAGTATGTTAATATGTTCTGCGATGTTGAAATGTGTCATCTCCAGAGTTTTTGAATCCGTCAGATGATGCAACTAATAATGGCATCAGGCAAAAGTGAAACAAAATCTTGACACGTATGCAATTTTTGTTTGTAAAATGATGATACAATAACGTAGCTAAATTTCACACACACAATGTTGAACAAAAAAGTCATACAAAAATAGTATACTTTATAAGTCCACATGTATAAAATATGCCAAAATAGGCAAAACTAACATGAGTGATGGAAGTCCTTTAGGTTGAGGAAAAGTGAGGGATCAAGCTGATGGGGAATGTAGGAACCCTCTGGAAATAGCCTACATTTTGACTTTGGTCATAAGTACACTTAAGATTTGTGCACTTTATGCATATCTCAATAAAAAGTATTAAAGCAAGGCAAAAAATTACAAAGAACAGCAACAACAACCTTAGGAAGAAATCAGTGAGTGGCAGACACAATGAAATATTGGAAGTTTGTATTTTATCAGGTCACATTTGAGACTGCTCCTGTGTACTCACCCCAGCCTCAATCCCTAGTGTCCTCTATTCCCAGGCAAACCATTTAAACGTTTTTTTTGAGTTGATTTTTTTAAACTAGTGCTATAGTTCAGCCCCAAAGTTATCATACATAAACACTCTTCAGTATAAATATTTCTAATATTTCTCCTAATGATTATACCCAGCCATAAAATAAGACAGTCATAACTTTGTCTTTTTGAAAATCTTCTGTTTTCCCTTATGAAATACTCATTTATTAGCTTCACACTTGACTATTAATGATAAATATTAGATCATCATGTTAAAATGATTTAACACTCAAAGCAGGGATCTTCCTCACATAATGACTTTTGTTAATATTAAGAATTAGGATTTTCATGCACATTGCTGAATTACAACTGGGAATGAAAAGTTGCTAATGAAATTTGTGGCTCACACCATTAGGAACAGAAACAAATTTGGTAGTCATATGTAACAATATGTCCCTCCTAACACTTCTACCTCCCATATTGATTTTTTGAGCTATGTGATATATTTTATGACTCTCAAAACTCCAAGCTAAGATTTAAACTAATGCAGACATAAACTTTGAGGTCTTAATTCAGGAATTACAAAATAAAACAGCTAACCACCTACATTGGAGGTAAGGAACAGAAAAGTGAGCAATTGTAAATAATAGGAAATGTTAATTGTGTAATTTTAATTTTTTACATATTTACTATTTGAGATTGAGTGCCTAATCATTCCATTTTTCAAATACACTGTCTATCACAGAAAATTAATGTAGTTTTGAGCTTTGTGGGGTTTAAAGGAATTTAGGTGTATACCATTATATATCCCAAGACAGGCATTCAGGCATTTAAATCTTAGTAAAATGTACATTGCTTATGCAGATATCTCTGAATAATCGAGCAACTTTTTATCCATAGTGGAATATCAAGAAACCTTTTTAATCACCTTGCTATTTTAGCACTTACGCAACAATGTTCTTCTAACCTGCACTTTTAATTTTCATTTTCTTAATTTGCATCTATTAAATTGTCTAATTTAAATTCATAGTTTTTCATTAAAAAGGCTTCAGCGATGATGCAGGAGAGGCACTCCTGGGGAATGTTTTTTTCCAATTTTTGTCACCTATGAATTTCATCCTTTACTAAGTCTTAGGTAGAAGCTTATTCTTAGCAATATATTTCTATAAGTCCAAAATGCATTCCATGTAAAAAGAACACCAAATATTTTAAAGTTTATTTCTCTCCTAAATCAGCAGTATAATAACTCTTAGACTAAGTCACTAAGCCAAAACACTAGAAAATTACAGACATAAATATTCTGAGGAGGGGACAGTTGTAGCCTTATTAAAGACTTTTTATTGTATACATCCTACATCTACAACGAACATCAAAAGTTGCATTCACTTCACATCAACTAATTTTTCATCTATGTCTTTATCTGCAAGCTATTTTGAGACATTTATTTTTTATTTTATATACTTCCAACATGCTAATTTTTTGATACATATGTATATATATATATATACTTCTCATATACATATACAATATTTTTTTAGTTAACATACAGTGCAATATTAGTTTTGGGTGTACAATATAGTGATTCAACACTTCCATACTGATTTTATGTAGTTATCCACAAACATACACAATTTTTATAGATATATATAAAAGCTTATTTTTAATTTATGTTAGTAAAGATGATGACATTGTCTATGACAAGGAAACAATAAAATTTACAATTTTTAAAACTCCAATATCTATTACTTATTTAAATTTACTAAGTTTAGCATTGACTGAGTGCATTCTACATGCAAATCACTGTGCTAATGTCTGGGTACAATAAAAAATTGCAGCTTTATCTACAAAGAAGTCACAAGGAACTTATACTGTAGAAATGGAAATGTGTAATTTCCTTTTTGTGGACATTTTGAATTCATTAAAACCCACTGCTCTGCTTTTGTAGCTTCAAGTGTGAAATGCTGATAATAATTTTTTTAAATGTTTTATTTCTGACAGAGAGAGACAGCATGAGCAAGGGAGCATTAGAAAGAGAGGGAGACACAGAATCTGAAACAGGCTCCAGGCTCTAAGCTGGCTGTCAGCACACAGCCCGACGCGGGGCTCAAACCCATGAACCGTGCGATTATGACCTGAGCCGAAGTCGGATGCTTAACTGACTGAGCCACCTAGGTGCCCCTGCTGGTAACAATTTTTACACTATGTTATCCAGTCCTCTAGCAAGATTTGATGAAAACTGAATCTAGGTGTTCCAGCAAGATTCCTTATTGATCATTTGAAACTGGAATTATGAGATTTTATATTTGTCTTTTCTAGTACCTTAACAGAACAAATACAAATTTAAGTCCCATGATATAGTCACGTTTTCCATAGAGTGAATATTAAGAAGCAGAGAAATATGATCTGATAAATCAGAAATTTCACTGAGGTTTCACAAGAGAAGGAAAAAAATTTTTACTAAATAATCACAAAAGTATTCATTATTAAAACTTGAGATGAGAGTTCTTACTAGAAAGAAAAAGAGAGAAATATGTTGGACATGTGAATGTGCCATTTACTTACAAGGTATTATAGGTTCTTAGCTTGTTCATCTGTAAAATGGATAGATTGGATCACATGACTTCTGTATCTTTCTGCTTAAACATCCTTCATAGCATTTTGTAACCCAAGCCTTAGATTGTGTGATAAAATGCATTTTATTACATATAAATTATAATATGCACAAAAAATAATTTGGATACTATTATTCCTTTTGATCTGTTTTTATTTCAATACAAATTGATCTAAGTAGACTTAAGTAATATGTACTATTTGGAAATTTAGGTACAAGTAGACGGGAAGATGGTGCTAGCGATGCCACGATTTACTGAAATAAAAATTATTTTTCATTGAGGTTTGGAAAAATAAAACTATTTCCTAAGCAATATTGGGAATGTCTAATAAACAACAACATAAAAGGAAAGCACTTTTAAAATGTCAGTCCATTCTTTACTTACTTACTGATGGCAATCCTACCCTGCACCTAAATCGAAGCACACTCCCCTACTTGCAATCAGGTTTTTCTCCTGCTTTCTCAGTAGTCACAGTCCCTTGGGAGCATTTTCCTCTCACAGAGCTACATCTCAATCAGCAGACAATTCGCCGCGGAGACTCCGTTTGAATTCTTGCTTCATCTAGTCACACTCAATTGAACATAGAGGCCTGTGATCATTAAAGGCTGCTGCTTTCTCCTGACAGCTTCATGGACGCGATCCAGAGCTACTCAGTATCTGAATTTCATATTCCCTTGAAATTGGAGCTGCAAACCGTGCAATGCTGTGACCTTTCTCTTTAGGTTCTTTTTTTTCCCCCTCTGCTGTCTGAAAGGTATAGACACATCAGAAAAAAATTCACTAAGGACAATCACATAATGAAAAGTGATAGAAAAGGTCATAATATACACCCGAGATTAATTTAGTCCAGGTAGGCAGCTCTACTCTATCCATTGTTAAATGTTTGGGATTTAGAGATTGTGGGTACTGCTTTTATTTGTCCTTATATAAGTGGAAATATCATTTGAATGTTAGAAGGTTTGTTTGTATTCAGGAAAATGTAAGCTCTAGTTTTTGGCTGGTTTGTTTATTTTATTTATTTTTATCAACAGTACAGAGAATCGGTATAACCTGTATAACTGTTCTTAATTGATTTCAAATTTTGACTTATCCTATTTCAAATTATAAATTTCTGATCCATTCTTTTTTTTTAATTTTAATGTTTTTATTTTATTTTTGAGAAAGAGAGAGAGAGTTGGGGGGATGGGCAGAGAGAGAGGAAGGCACAATTTCTGAACCAGGCTCTAGGCTCTGAGCTGTCAGCACAGAGCCAGATGTGGGGCTCGAACCCACAAACCATGAAATCATGAACTGAGCTGAAATCGACTGAGCCACCCAGGTACCCCTCTTATCCATTCTTTTATGGATAATGCCTTGACTATAATTTTTTTATTCCTAAATTATGACCCAATGACCCAAATAGCGACTAGGGGTACACTTTTAGTTCATTCTTATATAAGCAAGGCAGAAACTTATTAAATGCACAAAAGTCCCTTCGTATATAGATTTGTATCCTTGAATACCACACGGCCTATGTATTTGTAGTACAGTAATTGTTTTGGACACCACTGAGGAATAAAGCTGAGGAAAAGATGGAGATGGTTGTGCGTCCCTGGAAGAATATTTAAGACAAATTAGAACTGAGTTAGAACAAATTCTAACTCAGCTTAGAATTTCCCATGTATATGATCATTTCCCTTTCTAGATAGGAGAATATGGGAATATGTATTTGCAAATGAGCTTCCTGGGTTCACAAAAAGGGGAAGTAAAGCAAAGGAAGAAAAAGAGGCACATGTCTATTAACCTCAAAGTCTGCATCCCCAAACACGTTATTCACTATCAGCAAAATCAATAAGAGAAGTGGTGGCTTAGGATTTTGTGTGCGTTTTTCAAGAGAACCACTTTTGAGCCACATTTCTCCCTTATAATATGAGACTGGCAATAATATCTGTTTCTGAAAAGAATTGCAAGATCTGATATTGGAAACGCTTTGTAAATTACAACTGGCGTATGCAGCCTCAAGTCAGTGTTATGTACACTGCATGGATTCTGTGCAAGAAACCAAAGGATTAAATAAAAGATACATTCCTTGACCTTTTCCCCCAAATCATTAATAAGGTCATTTAAATATATCTCCTAACACTGAATGAATGTAAATTCATTCAGACAGGAATTCATTCATACAGGAATGTGAGAGAATATGGTAAGCACTGAGCACATTGTCCACGGCATAAAGGAGGAAACTCTAGCAAAATATAAACTATATGTTGCAAAAAATCTATTTTTTGAAAGGAAAATGCTTTCTCAAAATTCATTACTTTCAATTTGCTATAACACAAAGGAAACATTTAGTAAATAAGAGCTTCACACATGATGGGTCTAATATAAAGACGGTTTTTGAAGAGATAAAATCAGAAACAAACAAACAAACAAAAAAGCAGTGGTAGTAATGCTATTTAAGTCAGGTCCCTTAGAGAAAGAAAGTACTTCAGCAAATTTCACAAAGTAGTGTAGGAATTGCACAAAGATAACTAGGTCTCATAACTGACCTAAATCCATACATTGAGCTGTAAATACATTTTAGGTCTATTTTTGTGGCTCTACTAAGACCAGATTCTAAGGTGACTCTAATGGGTCTTTGCTTCCTGGTACATCTACTGGCTGCATCGGAATCAGCTGGTACACATCAATAATATAGATTCCTCATCCCTACCCAGAACCCATTCCATCAGAATCTCCAGGAGTGAAATGCAGGAATCTGTGTATCTAACAATTTCAGCACTTTCTTCAGGTTAAAAACAACATGAGGACACTTTGTGAGAGGAGATCACGAAGACCGCAGAGTGTAACTAAAGGTAATAATATGCAAAAATTGCTTCTCCCTGCAGGCAAAAAGCAGGCTTAGCTCTCCATATTGGAGGTATCTATAATGATCTCCAAAACATTGTTCTCAACATACAAAAATTGGGTTGTTTTTTCTTTTTTGTTTTTGTTTTGTTTGTTTGTTTTTAATTCAGATCTTGAACCATACTCTTTCCTCTGTGTGACTTAATCCTTTTTCTAGTGTTTTAAAAACATACACTAACAGTATCCCTGATGGTACTGTCTATACGTAGAGATAAATGTGATGCTCTATTGATTTACAGGGAAAACTAGCTGCTCTGAAAGAAAGACAAGGAATGAGGGAATAGAAATAATATCTGGTACTTGTGTAGCATTTTTTCAACTTATAAACCAGTTTCTCCAACATAATGTGCATTCATGCGGACAACCACCTGACAAGGTTAAAGAATTACCCTTAGAGTTCACTCCATGGGTTGTTGAACTGGGACTTAAATCTGTCACTTGTTCTTGCAGAAATATGATTCGTGTCCCTAAACCACCTGTCGTAAACATAGAAAATTATTTTGAATTAATAGAAACATAAATGAATAAAGGAGTCTCTTTTCATAAGGAAGAAAAAACATGTACCTGCATGTTTACTCAGTAAACTAACTTAAAATAAATATACGGTATTACTGAATTCTGCAGTTGCAACAAGTACTTTCATCCTTTAGGAATAATAAGTACAGATAAAGTGAAAAGATACTATCCAGTTCTAAGCACTGAGGCACTTAGATTTAGTCAAAATGGAAAATGAAATTAGGTATATATGTTGATAAAGACTGAAAATAAGTAACAAGTTAATGGGGGTGGAAAAACAAATAAGTAAAAGGATTTAGCTTGGTTTTAAGGTGAAGCATGGGTATAGGTGATTAGTTTTAATTTTGGTACTGTTGAAAAATAAGATGCAACCAAATGAATTTGAAGATTTGATTGGCTCTATTAAATGATTCATGAATTGGGACAGCATCCTAACTACTAAGTAGAGGGGTACTCCAAGGAGTTACAGAAAATGGAAGGCTTTTATAGAAAGGAGGGTGTGGCAAGAAGTTATTAGCAAAAGGAAAGACAAGATTGCTTCAGAAAGATCAGCATCCCTTAGGGTTAAGTGCAGAGGGTCTTATGTAGATTACTTCATCTTCCTCTGGGGGAGGAAAAGGGCTGAGGTGAACAGATTATTTCATTGGTACTTATCAGAAAATGCCTGACTTACCAGTCAAGACCACATTTCTGGAGGAGGTTGGAAGTGCAATTCGGTTAGGTATTTAGCCCCTATTTGGTGATTTGTTCTAGATGACCCTATTTTGGGCCTGTGGTTTTCTTTTAAGATGTACCATCATCATAACATCCTTTTTATGGCAATTTCTTATCCTGATGCAGTTAGCATAAGAAAGGCTTGAGTCTGAATGATTTTTTAATTAAAAATTTTTTTAAAGATAATAGAAATATATTTAACATATAATATTATATAAATTTAAGGTGTACAACATAGTGAGTTGATACATTTAGATATTGTAATAAGATTGCCATTGCAGGGATGATTAACACCTCTATTATGCCACAAAATTATCATTTCTCTTTAGTGGTTAAAATAATTAAGATGTACTCTCTAAGTATGTTTGTTAGCAGATAGTCCTGCTCCTTGTCTCAGATCTTGTGTTTGACCAAGAAAGAATTCAGAGCCAAATTGTTAAGCAAACATGCATTTAATAGTGGTCAAAGCAAAGGTACACTCAAAGCAGGAGAACAGGTAGGCTCAGGGGCAGCCACTGCACGGGGGTCAAGGTTGTCTGGTTTTTTTATACTTGCAAAAATTATGGGTCTCTGAGGTTGCCTCCAATCATCTAAGGGATTGCTTTCACCCATTGGGAGGGGGGAGTTTTAAGCCCTATGTGGTCCTTGTTGGAACTGTCATGGCAGCCATCCCGCATGGGAGGAGGGGGCATCAAAGCTGCAGTGTAAATGTATTATAAGGAAGTTAGATGTTACTTTAGGGTAGTAATTATAGGGAAGAGTGCATGTGTGTTTCTGGGGGTTTTCCCCAGCTATTTGCATTCTGAAGGTGGTTGGTGGTTTCTGTCTTTTTCAAGAGTGTAACAGGTCATATCATGCTCATATCTAACTAACTGGCTACTTTATCATGTTTGAGGGTGTTAATAGAATATTGTTGTCTATATTAATGATACTGTGCCTTAGACCTCTGGGATTTATTTACTACCAATTTTAAGTTTATATCCTTAAAAATCATCCATCTTAATCTCCCACCCCTATCTCTTGATAACTACCACTTTACTTCTTGTTTCTAATAGTTTGCTTTTTTCTTTTAGATTTTATCTATAAGTGATATCATGTAGCGTTTATAGTGTTTATCTTTTTCTGTCTGACTTAGCTCACTTTGCATAATATCCTCAGGTCTATCCATGTTATCACAAATGGCGGGATGTCCTTCTTTTTGGTGGTCGAATGATATACCATTGCATATGAATGTGCATATATTTATTTATATAATATATATATATATATGTATGCATATTGCATATTCTTTATCCATTCATTCTTTGGCAGACACTTAGGTTGTTTTTATATCTTGGCTATTGTGAATAATGGTGCAGATGTTTTCATTTCCTTTGACTATACACAAGTGTAACTGCTGGATCATCTGGTAGATCTATTTTTACTTTTTGAAGAAACAACCAAACTGTTTTCTATAGTGGATATACCTATTTACTTTTCTACCAACAGTGTACAAGTGTTCCCTTTTCTCCATATCTTTGCTAACAGTTTTTATCATATATCTTCTTGATGACAGTCATTTTAACAGGTGTGAGATAATATCTCATTTTGGCTATGATTTGCATTTCTTTGATAACTAGTAATGTTGAACATCATTTCATGTACCTATTAGTCATTTAGATGTCTTCTTTGGAGAAATATCTATTTAGTTTCTTTGTCCATTTTGTTAAAATTTGATTGTTTTTGTTGTTGTTGTTATTGAGTTGTAGGAGTTCCTTATGTGTTTTGGATATTTACTCCTAATCTAATATGATTTGCAAAAATGTTCTCCCTTTCTGTAAGTCCTAGGTGTTTTTGTTTGCTTATTTGTTTTTTCCCATCTTGTTGTTTCTTTTGCTATGAGGAAGCTTTTACATGTGATGTAGTCTCACTTACTGATCTTTGCTTTTGCTGTTTGAGCTTTTGGTGTCACACTCAAAAAATCATTGCCAAGATCAATGCCAAAGACTTTCCTCTCTGTGTTTTCTCCTAGGGCTTTTATGTTTTCAGGTCTTATGTTTAAGTTTTTGATCCATTTTTGGTTAATTTGTGTGAATTATGTAAGACAAGAATCCAATTTCATTTTGCTATGTTTATCCAGTTTTCCCAGCACTATCTATTGAAAAGACTGTCTTTTATTTCCCAGTAGGTGTTCTTGGTTCCCTTGTTAAATATTAGTTGACCATATGTGCAGGAATGCATGTTCATACTGGGCTGTCTGTTTTGTCTATTGGTCTATGTGTCTATTTGTATGCCAATACCATACTGTTTTAGTCATTATAGCTTTGTAGTATAGTTTTAAATTCAGGACGTGTGATGCCTCTAGCTTTGTCTTTGTTGGGATTGATTTGGTTATTTGGGAACTTTTGTGGCTCCATACAACTTTTAGGATTGTTTTTTATTTCTATTTCTGTGGAGAATGACATTGGGAATTTGATAGGGATTACATTAATTAAATGTATAGTTGGCTTTGGGCAATATAAACATTTTAACAATATTAATTCCTCTGATCCATGAGCACAGGATGTCTTTCCATTTTTTCATATCTTTAATTTCTTTCATCAAAGTCTTACAGATTTCATTATACAGATCTTTCACTTCCTTAATTAAATATATTCCTATTTATTTTATTGTTTTTGATGCTGTTATGAATGGGATAGTTTTTACTTATTTTTCAGATGTTTTGTTATTGCAGAAATGCAACTGATTTCTGTGTGTTCATTTTATATCCTTCAACTTTAATGAATTAATTAGTTCCAACAACATTTTGGGGACTCTCTGGGATTTTCTATATAAGATCATACCACCTACAAATGAAAACAATTCTACTTCTTCCTTTCTTATTTGGATGCCTTTTATTTCTTTGTCTTGCCTAATTGCTCTAGCTAGGACTTTCGGTGCTATATTGAATACAAGTGGTGAAGAGTAGGCTCCTTTGTCTTGTTTCTGATCATAGAAGAATATTTTTTTAAAAATTTTACTATTGAGTTTACCAAATCTGTTGAAGGTTTTATCATGAAAAGATGTATTTGATCTAGTGTTTTTCTGCATCTATTGCAAAAATCATGATATGTTTATTTTTCATTCATTTAACATGATGTATTGCATTTATTATTTTGCATATGTTGAACCATCCTTGTACCCCAAGGGTAAATCCCCCTTGGTTATGGTGTATAATTCTTTCAATGAGTTCTTGAAATTCAGTTCGCTAATATTTTGTTGAGAACTTTTGCATCTATCATCATCAAGAATATTGGTCCAAAGTTTTCCTTTCTCTTGGTATCCTTACCTAATTTTGATAGCAGGGTAATATTATTCTCTCAGGATAAGTTTGGAAGTGTTCCCATTTTTTCAATTTTTTAGAAGATCTTGAGAAAAATTAGTGCTAATTCTTTACATATTTGGTAAAATTCACCAGTAAAGTCATCTGGTTCTAGGATCTCTGTGTGAGATGGGTTCCGATTACTTGTTAATTCCTTACTCATTATTAGTCTGTTCAGATTTTCTATTTCTTCCTGATTTACTTTTTCTGAATACTTTTCACTGTTTTTCATGGCACTCAATGTCACCAAGACTATGACTTTCTCCTAACTTTCAGGGCAAATGGTTTAATTAAATAAACACTAGCGTTGGAGATAGGCAGATCAGGTTCTAACTTATCCTTTCAATGCTGGCTAGAATGTATTATGTAATCTCATGGAAATTTAGCTTTATAACTTATAAAATGATAGACTTGTACAAAATTATCTCGACATACTCATAAATATTAATACATTTTTTAAACTATAGATCCTCGTAGACTGAGATGCCCAGCAGACCAATATCCATCAATATCCATGTATCTATCTGTTCTGTTTGCATGCAAACTGTTGTATTAAGACATGGTAAATGTTCTAACTCTCATCGAGAGATGTGAAAGGCCCAATGATGGACCCAATTATATCCATTTTCTAATCCTCATAACTTTACATGGTAATGTGACTGTAGAGATGTGAGTAAGCTACATATCTTGAGATGGAAAGATGACCTGGATTATCCAGTGGGCCTAATGTAATCACAAGCGTCCTTATAAAAAGGAGGGAGGATGATTAGAGTCAGAAAAAGACATGTGATACATGGACACAGAGGTCAGAGTGATATGGCCAGGAGCCAAGGAATGTAGGCAGATTCTAGAAGCTAGAAAAAGCAAAAAAAAAAAAAAAATCCTTCACGTAGAACTTCCAGAATGAAGGCATACTTTGATTAGGTCACATAAGACTCATTGCAGACTTCTAACCTCCAGAACAGTAATATAATAAATGTGTGTTTTTGTTAGCCACTGTGTTTGTGGTAATTTGTCACAACAGTTAAAAGACACTAATACAAGAGGGCTAAGAGGGAACCCATTAGCAAAGAATCTTGGCAGTTTTAAAACATGTCTTAAAATATCTTAACTTTCTTTCTATTGAGACAGGCATCTATGTCATCTTCTCTTTCAGCTGCAGTGAAATTTGTGACTTACTCTTACCTACAAAATGCAGCAGAAGGGAAGCTGCATTAAGACTGAATTTAGGTTATTGAAATCAATTAGTTATACTCTGCTTTGTGTTGGTATAATTACACTTGAAATCTTCTGTTACTTTTAAGAATTCTAACTACCCTGTGGCCATAAGCCATGAAGAAGATATTACATGGACATGTGTAGGGCACTTTGGTCAACTTTACCATGGGCTTGAGTCATCTTCAACATCAACAGTCAGGCCTTCAGATAGCTGGAGCTCCAACAAACAACTGACTGAATCTGCAGGAGAGATCCTAATCAAGAACTTCTCCTATGAGCTCCCTCCAAATCCTTGATACACAAAATCTTTATACATATTAAATGTTTGAATTACTGTTGTTTTAAGAAAATCAGGGAATTAATATGTGAATATTAATAATGTAAAGATTAGTCAAGAAATTGCCAAGTATAACTTTGTCACTAAATGGTAACTGTGCATCAAGAGCTCTATATTTCAGTTTTAGAGGATATATTACTAACCTCAGTGGACTTAATTGCCAGTAGCCAAATATTGACTTCTAAATCAGTTGCTTAAATTTCTATTCTGTGTTTTAGCCTTTTATATCCAACAAGACTCACCTCAAAGTAAGGGTGTTAAAAATTTTAATTCTTCTCATTTTCATTCCTTTTCCAGAGACTCTATCTAACCCATTCCCTATCTTCGTTAAGGAAACTTTCACTCAACCAAATCTAAAACATGAAATCTGGACATCATTTTAACTCCTTTCTCTTTCTTAACATAATCAGTCACTAACTCAAACTATTCATGTTAATAATGAAGTTTCATTTTCTCAACTATTATATCCATGGCCTTTAATGTGAACCTAACGTATTCTACTTACTAACTAAATTACTTCCTAAATATTTTGTTTTTTTCTCTTTCAAATTATGTCACTTTAATTATCTTTCTAATTTATCAACATACATGTTTCCTGATAAATGTCTTTAATAATTTGAATAATCTAGCAGTGGTAAATATGTAACATTTTGGAATTCTGCCTTGACATAATTTACTTTTCGGCTCAAAATTTACCAAATTTTGTGAGGATACAAAGAAAAATATGGCTACAAAGTTGGTACCTTCACTTCAGAATAAGTTGTTCTTTCACTCACCTATGTACTTAAAGTATCTGTGCCCCAGCAATATGATGTGCTTAAGGTATCTGTGGTCAGCTGGGATGCTGAACAATAATGAGGCAACCTGCGTTAGAACATCATAGAAAATGATATTAGCCTTTGAAGCACAGCCATTCCAACTTTAGAAAGTAATATCTTTGACAAATCAGCTCTTTGGATTTCTACCAGTATCTCATGGAGGGTAAATGTATGACTCTTAGATGACATTTGATCATATGACCAGAGCTGCCCAAAATGAATCAAGTGGGTTCAGATACATCTAGCCACAGAGTCCTAAATACCAAAGAAAACTCAATTAAGTAGAATTGACATATAAGATATCTAGCTCTAGTAGTTACTTCAGACATAAGTAAATTTCACTATAGAAATTTCTTGATATGTGCTGTAGTTCAACTGTGGAAACAGTGCAGTACCTGTCTCAACATGTGTCTTTAAAAAGTTTAGCCATCAATTAAATAAGCAAAAAAAAAAAAAAAAAAAAGCTTCTTTTAAAGAAATTTCTGGATGATAAGCTGGCATGTATTGAAAATGGCCTACTACCATACTACAATTCCATTTGAGATGACTATAAGGGACACTGAAGAAATCTTCCAAGTGAAAAGATACTGGGGAATCTTGTTTTCCATTTTTCATGGAAATAGGGATGTTGGATGCAAGGAGCCAACAGTTATTCAGATAACCAAGGACTTGGAAGGACAAATAAGAAGATTATAACAAAAAGTATAGAAAACCACAGTGAATTGACTTTTCAGAATAGACCTAGTTAGTATGTGTGTCCCATAAGAATGCTTACCAAAGAGGCCTTACTACAGAGAAGGGTGTTTGTTATCTGTATCGACTTTTCTATATATTTTAGTCAACCTACTTTTCCTTGGCTCCTCGTTTCATGATCATTTGGTCTCTCAAACTAAGTGACTACTATACAGATAAGTATGAAAAACATATATGGGCTCAATAATAAGGTTTTTGCTTCACCAAGGCTGATTTGGGCACTGCCAAATGACCAATTTGTCTTAACTTCCAATAAAGCTATACTTCAGTGGAACTAGCCAGATACCTGATGTTAAGTAGGGTATTCCTACAAAAAGCAAAAGGTAGTAATTTGTCCTCAACTAAGGTAATGCATTCTGAACTTATATTTTATTCCAATGCCAATCATGTCTTTTTCAGACTTATATGTTTGACTTACTGTACATTATTATAGTATTCCACACAGCAATGCTTCTGGATGCTAAATATTAGGCAATGGAGTAATAGGTTTGCTATTCTCCAGCTTTAGTATGAACCTTAACATATAGAAACATGTGACCTTATAGAATAAAGCAATGACTTATTTAAATAAAGGTTGACATCATCTAGGAGAAAATACTTTATAAATCCAAGGTGTTATTCTCTGGAAATCTATACCTCATAGATCAGGAATCAAAGAACCAGGCCAATGGTAAGTTAACCTTTAAATTAATTATAACAAGAAGGAAGCAGGGGCATCTGTTTGACATAGTTGATTGAGCGTCTGACTCTTGAATTTGGCTCAGGTATGATCTCACTGTTCATGAAGTCCGGCTCCATGCTGACAGAGCAGAGCCGGGCTTGGGATTCTTTCTCTCTCTCTTTCTTTTACCCCATACCCTGGCTGCCACTCATGTATACTTTCTCTCAAAATAAATAAATAAGCTTTAAAAAATAGGAGAAAACAGCCTAAAATTCTATTTTATTTGATCAGAATTTGAATTTCATTGTATAAAACTTCTTAGATGACATACAGTCTCAATGTCTTCTACTAATCTTTTATCTTTTCTAAACTTTGAATCTGTACTCCATCATATTTTCCGAAATTCACCATTTTTTGTTTGTTTGGGTTTGGGTTTTTGGTTTTCTATAGAAGGGTATCTATGGGTGACTAGGTAATAAAGGATGGACTTTTTTGATTATCATTTATTGATAATACCATCCCTACCCTTCTAGGAGGTCAGGTCTAGAAATTATAATATCAAGACTCCCTCCCTTGACATTGAGCTTGAGTTACGTTGTGGCTGTGTAGGCAAATGAGCAAAATGTTGGGGACATAACAGAAGGATGATAGCACTACGCTCTTGTTAGAAGGTGTGTGGGCTTTGAGAGACAGCAAATATGAACTTTCATCTGTAGCTTGAAGCATTCTCTTCAGAATTGTCCATTTCAGAGCTGTAAGTGGCTAATATTATTGGTGATGGTTACCTTGTCATCACTATAATTGGGAATTTCCTGAAAAAAATGTTAAACTTTGCTCTCCCACCCTATTAATGGTTTGAAAGCCTATTTAGTTCCCTGTATTAAATGTCTTTACACCCAGAATACCTAAAGTAGTTTCTATTTTCATAGCTAAATCCTATTAGTAAAATGCTAAATAAAGTTAATTAAGTTAAAGGCTACATAACTGGGTGAATAGAACACTTATCTACTTAAGAATTTCCTAACAGAATAATAACCATCTTTAAAATACAGCAGGATTCTACTAGAAAATAGCTTTTTTTTTTTTTTTTTTTTTTTTTTTTTTTTTTTTTTTTTTTTTTTTTTTTTTTTTTTTTTTTTTTTTTTTTTTTTTT
>NW_024082954.1:0-38337 GCF_003009895.1 Hyaena hyaena
GAGAGAGAGAGAGAGAGAGAGAGACTCTTAAGCAGGCTCCACGCTAAACACAGAAATCATGTGGGGCTCCATCCCACAACGCTGGAAGCATGACCTGAGCCAAAATCAAGAGTCTGATGCTAAACAAACTGAGCCACCCAGGTGCCTTACAGTAGGCCAGTTTTCTAATTATTTCTAGTTCATCCATGTACTTAGATATTCTAGGGGTATTAAGAAGAACAAACTACCAGTTACATTTGTTTTTGAAGTGTATACTTACTAAATTTCTTTCATCTTTTGTTTTCCACTTTTAACCTCTTTACTGGCAACTGTCCCAACAAGGTCAATAGTCAACTGCTGTTTTTAAAAAATAAAATACATATATAATGTCATTCATTGCTTAAAAAATTCACCTCCTAATTCTTAAAAACTTACATAATATAATCCACCGTTTCACAGAATATTATTTTTTCTTTGACTTCCAGAAGCATTAATCACAATATAACTCTTTTGATTAATTTCTTATTATTTTGATCAGTACTCTGTTACTCTAGTTAAATAAATAGTCTTGTTCTCCAAATATGCAAGATCATTCCTTAAACTGTACTTTGGCACGTGACTTTTTCCTTTTGCTTCAGAACTGTTTTGTGTTCTCTTCCCAGAAGGCAAAATTCTAATTATAAAAAGAGCAATAAAGTAATGATTCCCCTCCACTATTTCCTGTTTCTCCAAGGGAAAGTTCGCTATTGCTTCCTTTGTTACCATATAATACTAATTTATCTACATCATCCTATATGACAATATTTTTGTAGTTTTGTGTATAGAAGTCTGCTCACTTAATAGTTAGCTGTTGGAAGACATAAGCCTAGCAGTAATTGTTTTATTTCTTCTAGTACTTAGCTATTGCACATAAATCTTTAATAAAGGATTTTAATTTTTATTACTTATTTATTTATTTATTTTAAGTTCATTTTTGAGAGAGAGAGAGAGAGAGAGAAAGAGAGAAAGCAAGAGTGGGGAAGAGCAGAGAGAGAAAAGATAAGAAAATCCAATGGAGGCTTCATACTGTTAGTCCAAAGCCTGATGTGGGGCTTGAATTAATGAACTGCGTGATCATGACCTAAGCCAAAGTTAAGTCGGACGCTTCACCAACTGAGTCCCCTAGGTGCCCCAATAAATTACTTTTTAAATATCTATTATAATCTTAAATTTAAAATACTAGTATTGTATTTTTTATTTTTGTCATTGAAATATAATAGGATAACCAGTATAGCATTTTTTTTCCAAATATATGCTGGTGAATATGGATTAGAAAGCCTTCAATGTTATGTTTCATCTCAAACTTATTTCAAAAAGTTCCTATTTCCCTGTTGTAATAATTACATTTAAAATTGTTTAATATTGGGGCGCCCGGGTGGCTTAGTCGGTTGAGCGTCCGACTTTCGCTTGGGTCATGATCTCACGGTTCGTGGGTTCGAGCCCCGCGTCGGGCTCTGTGCTGACTGCCAGCTCAGAGCCTGGAGCCTGTTTCAGAGTCTGTATCTCCCTCTCTCTCTGACCCTCCCCTGCTCACCCTGTGTGTGTGTCTCTCTCTCTGCTAGAAATAAATAAAACATTTTTAAAAAAAAAAATAAATAAATAAATAAAATTGTTTAATATTGAAGCACATTGGTGGCCCAGTCAATTAAGCATCTGACTTCAGCTCAGGTCATGATCTATCTTACCATTTGTGGGTTCAAGCCCCATATCAGGCTCTGTGGTGAGAGTTTGGAGCCTGGAACCTACTTCAGATTATCTGTCTCCCACTCTCTCTGCCCACACCCCCCACTCCCTGTCTCTCTGTCTCTCTCTCAAAAATAAATATACATTAAAATGTCTTAATATAATCTTGCCATGCAAAACATGTATGGAGCTAGAGAGTATAATAGGTGAAATAAGTCAGTTATAGAAAGAGAAATACCGTATCATTTCATTCATATGTGGAAATTAAGAAACAAAACAAATGAGCAATGAAAAAGAAGAGAGAGAGAAAAAAAAATACCCTAAGGAACAGGTTCTTAACTATAGAGAACAAACTGGTGATTACCAGAAGGGAAGTGATAAAGATTAAAGAGTACACTTACCATGATGAGCACAGATTAATGTTTAGAGTTGTTAAATAATTATAATACTGTATACCTAGAACTAATATAACACTATATGTTAACTTTACTTATGTAAAATTTAAAACAATAACATTTTAAAAATAGAAGCTGGAAAAGAATGGTTTAACATACAAAAAAAGGGTAATAAATATCAATGAAAATATAAATACACACAAAATCATATATGGAGTAAATTTTAAATATAGTATCTGTGTATGCTGTGCATTTTAATTTGTTTCTACACACACACACACACACACACAGACACACACACACACACACACAGTGGATCAGCCCTGATTTCAAACAATGGTAAAATGATAAGTACAAAAAATAAAATAAAATAACAGTGACTTAAATCTTAAATCTTCTATTTAAACAAAATCAGGAATTAGAATTTGCACTTGATAAAACATTGACAAGGTTAATTATCAAGTTCCCATAAGCTGGGGCAGACTATTTCATGTGTGTTTATCTGTTTTGAATGTATTGACCTTCACTAAACATGCCATGCCTTCTGAGATGATACACTTTACATTTCTATCGTTAGATAAGAAGTATATCAAACTTTAACCATTTTCTCTTTCATGCTTTTACCAAAATAAGTTACTTTTCACTTCAAACCATATAAGGTTTGAATTCACAGAATTTAATGTAATAGGATGGGGTCTTCTTAGAGTAAAAAGGCAAATATCTTCCCTTTTAAGCATTTATTTCTATGAAAATCTGATGTAAGATGTTTGGAGTATCTTTTGAGACTGTCAAATTTGAGTTTCTCTTGAAGTTCATGCACAAAATAGTTCTATATTGTAGTAAAATGCAATGATTTTTATAATCAAGAAAATACATTTATTGTTTTGTAGTTTTTAATTTTTTTAATTTATTTATTTTGAGAGAGAGCAAGTGGGGGAGGGGCAGAGAGAAAGAGAGAGAGAGAGAGAATCCCAAACAGTCTGTGCACTGTCAGTGCAGAGCCCAATACTAGGCTTGAACTCCTGAACTGTGAGATCATGACTTGAACTGAAACCAAGAATTGGATGCTTAACCAACTGAGCCACCCAGGGGCCCCTGTTGTTAAAACAGCATGTTGCTACACCTATCAAATAGTAAATCTGTGTGCTTGTTTTCAAGCTTCTCCTTTCCCACTGCAAATTCAGAGTAAAAATCCAGAGCTATTGTGGAATGCTCTGATTAATAAAAAGCTGCCTTTGTAACTGAACCAGTTATTGCAATGTTACTAAAAACTGATGTCACAGAATACAGCAGTCGATACCACTGTCATTTCTGAAAATTTAATGTAAAATTGAGTAACAGACACACTTTTTAAATCCAATTCTGTTCAGTTATTCTTCATTCAGAGGCTATACAGGGTCAGTTTGTTTTCTTTCCACTTTGCCACATTTCTCTAAAGAATATATCTGCCCAAAAATTTCTCCTGTCCTTTGTGATTTTCTTCTTTTATATATATGCATGTGTGTATTTTTTATATAAATATAAATTACATTTATATATGTGTGTATATATATATATATATACATATACTTTGTGTGTGTGCGTGTGTGTGTGTGTGTGTGTGAGAGAGAGAGAGAGAGAGAGAGAGAGAGAGAGAGAGGATACACACAAGTCAGGGAGGGGCAGAGAGAAGAGACTGAGGATCTGAAATAGGCTCTGCACTGATAGCAGAGAGCCCCAGGCTGACTTTAGACTCATGTACCTTGAGATTATGACCTGAGCCAAAGTCAGACATTTAACCAACTGAGTCACCAAGCACCCCTATTTAGGTTTTGAATCACATGTGTTATGGGATTATACCAAAGTCAGAAAAGAGCAGAATCCAAAAAATAATACAAAAACAAAATTACCTGGGTTTCAACTTGAATATTTTAAAAAATGCCTTTCACTAAGGAGAGTTGATAGTATGGTTCTTATTTCTCCTTCAAGAGTATAACATGGCAGTGAATAATATAAAACATTGTGGTTGAGGTTTTGTAATGATTTTGACCTTTATTTATAAATATAGTAGCAGAAATATTTGCCATAAACATCAGGGTCCATGTGCCCCTTTAAATCAACATTTTTGTATTCTTTTGATAAATACCTAGTAGTGCAATTTCTGAGTCATTGGGTAGTTTTAGTTTAACCTTTTGAGGGATCTCTATACTGTTTTTCTAGAGTGGCTGCACCAGTTTGCATTCCCATCAACATCTCGAGAGATCCCCTTTCTCTAAATCCTCACCAAAATCTGTTGATTCGTGTGTTGTTAAATTTAGCCATTCTAACAGGTGTGAAATGGTATCTTATTTTAGTTTTTTTATTTGTATTTCTCTGATGATGAGTGATGTTGAGCATCTTTTCATGTGTCTGTTAGCTATCTGGATGTCTTCTCTGGAAAAGTATCTGTTCATGTCTTCTGTCCATTTCTTACCTGGATTATTTGTTTTTTGGATGTTGAGTTTGATAAGTTCCTTGTAGATTTTAGATACTAACCCTTTATCAAATATGTCGTTTTCAAATATCTTCTCCCACTATGTTGGCTGCCTTTTAGTTTTGCTGATTGTGTCCTTCACTGTACAGAAGCTTTTTATTCTGATGAAGTCCCTTTGTTTTTGTTTTCCTTGCCTCTGGAGCTGTGTCTCATAAGAAGTTGCTCCAGCCAATGTCAAAGAGGTTGCTGCCTATGTTCTCCTCTAGGATTTTGATGGTTTCTTGTTTCACATTTAGGTCTTTCATCCATTTTGACTTTATTTTTTGTATATGGAGTATATGGTCTAGTTTCATTCATCTGCATGTTGTTGTTCAACACCATTTGTTGAAGAGACTCTTTTTTCCATTGGATATTCTTTCCTGCTTTGTTGAATATTAGTTGACAATATAATTGTAGATCCATTTCTGGGTTTTCTATTGTACTCCACTGATCTATGTGTCTGTTTTTCTGCCATTACTCTACCATCCTAATGACTTCAGCTTTATAATACAGCTTAAAGTCCGGAATTGTGATGCCTCCAGCTTTGCTTTTCTTTTTCAAGGTTTCTTTAGCTATTCAGGGTCTTTTGTGGTTCCATACAAATTTTAGAATTGTTTGTTCTAGCTCTGCAAATAAATGCTGGTGGTATTTTGATAGGGATTGCATTAAATGTATAGATATTTATGGGTAGTATAGGCATTTTAACAATATTTGTTCTTCCAATATATTTCTTTGTGTCCTCTTCAATTTCCTTCATAAGTGTTCTATAGTTTTCAGAGGAGTACAGATCTTTTATCTCTTTGCTTAGGTTTATTCCTAGATATCTTATGGGTTTTGGTGCAATTATAAATAGAATTGATTCCTTGGTTTCACTTTGTGCTGCTTTGTTATTGGTATAGAGAAATGTCACAGATTTCTATACATTGATTATATATCCTGCAAATTTGAGAAATTCATGTTTTAGTTCTAGAAATTTTATGGTGTAGTCTTTCTTTCAGATTTTCTACATAGAGTATGATACATCTGTGAATAGTGAAAGTTTCAGTTCTTCCTTGCCAGTTTTAATTTATTTCCTTTTGTTGCCTGATTAGTGAGGATAGGACTTCCAGTACTATGTTAAATAACAATGGTGATGATTATAACAACATTATCAATAATAGCCAAATTATGGAAAAAGCCCAGATGTCCATTGACTGCTGAGTGAAGAGGATACATTACACACACACACACACACACACACACACACACACACACACACACAGAATGGAATATTACACAGTCATCAAAAAGAATGAAATCTTGCCTTTGCAATGATGTAGATGGAGCTAGAGTGTATTATGCTAAGCAGAATAAGTCAGTCAGAGAAAGACAAATATCATATGATTTTACTCATATGTGGAATTTAAGAAATAAAACATGAACATAAGGGAAATAAAAAAGAGAGAGAAGCAAACTAATTCTTAACTGTAGAGAACAAACAGAGTTTCTGGAGGGAGGTGAAGAGAGGATGGGCTAAAGTGTGATGGGAATTAAGGAGGGCATTGGGTTATATATATATAAGTGATGAATAACAAAATTCTACTCCTTAAACTAATATCACACTATATGTTAACTAACTAGAATTTAAATAAAAACTTATAACATACAAAAAAATTAAAATATTAAAAAATAAACTTAGTCTTTGGAATGCTACAAATTCAGAATACAGGACTTCAACCATACCTAGTATCCAAGCCTGGATCTTTAATATCAGTCCTACCAATGACTGGATGCTGTTAAAGCATGCATGTTTGAATTTATTTGAGATGGTAAAATAGCAACCTTTCAATGAAACTTTCTGGGCAGTATGACCTTAAATGTACAGCTTCCAAATAGCAATTAGCATCTAAACAGAGAAGTAAATGCTTCTTGGAATACTGTAATAAGATTATTTCTTCCAATCCCACCTTTCATTGCTGTGAAATCAATTCCTAGACTGACTATAGTCACAAGAGGGCCCGAGAACTAGAGTGAAAACTTAATGACACTCTATTATTTCTTTAACTTTCTTGTGTTTTTGCAGAGATCATATTTAAAAAGTTTAATGAAAATATTTTTGTATTTCCTGAGAAGATTTTATGTAATGAGCTGATATTTTAAAAGTTATTAGGTAAAAGAAAATAAACTTAGACGTTCAGTCAGTTTAAAATGATATTAAGAAAACAATAATTCCTACCTTATCAGCTAATTATTTAAGAGATTTTTTATAAATAATGATTATCATTGCTATCATTAAACATGTTATTTTATCTAACTTTATTTTTAAAATGAAACATATAATAGAAACTATGTTTATTGAAATAAGAATACAGAATTATCAAGTGTGTTGCTAACCAGACTGTGCTTTACTGAAACCGTAGCATTCACAAACTAGCTGTTTAAAAAAAAAAAAATCCTACAATTAAAAATTGTTGAAACACTACCTTACAGTCTCCCCTTTAAGATTCACAAAATATATTAACTTATTTAAAACTCTGAAAAACCGTTGAATAATGCTTTCGTTTCTCAGTCTATAATTTTTCAGAGATACTAAGTAATTGAAAGCTTTTTTTCAAAGCACACTGACTATAGTCAATATATTCCAAACTTAACATTTCAGAAAACAATGTTCTATGTCATGGCTTGGCAAACTTTTTAAACAAGGGACTGTGTAGTAAATGTAAAGACAAAAAGTCTTTATTATCTTCATCACCACTATGCAGCTTTACCATTGTAGTGTGAAAGCAACCATAGATAATCAGAAAGAGATGGGTGTAAATAAAACCTTATTTACAAGAACCTGAGGAAGGCTGGATTTGCCCTTTGGTTGTCTGATTCCTTTTCTATATCACCTTTTCTCAAACTGAAGCTTACAAGGCCTATAATAATGAAGGGAGATGCTTTATTGTTAAAAATATAGAAGAATAAGTAGGCCAAGATAGTCTCAATTTCACTTATAGCTGTTCATTCTAATAGCTGTTACTTTTCACAAGCCATTAGTTAAACTAAATCTACTCTAATAATTAACTTTAATCTCTACTTTCTTCATCTATAAAATATGAGACTTATTTCTCAGGATCTATTACTAATATATGTAAAATAAAATTTATAAATTACCTAGTATCATATACAGCACTTGGCTAAATTTATAGTTATTGCCTTTTTACTATTTTACAAGTTCATGTAATACTTTAACAGGTTTAGTCTGCTGGTGAATCATAATTTAAAATTTAAAATTAAGATTATTTTATGTTCAGTTTTTTAAAAAGCTTTAAAACTTATTTAAAAAATATCCACTTAATGTTTGTCTGTTTGGAGATTATTTTTTCCTGTTCTTTATGGAGAACTTTTTTCAGTAAAATCCCTCAAGTCTTAATGTCTAGGGTTTTTTTTTTCTTTTTATATATAATCATTTTATTTATGTCTAATAAAAACTGTGATTATTGAAGCTGCTTAAATTCTCATTTTTATATTTGTTGCCTGAATGTAGCTTTGAGTGTATGCCCTATATAAGGCAATTAATATGATTTTCAAGTAAGCATATAAATTCAAGATATAAAACTGGCAATTTTAATTTTATTTTTATACATTTATCCATCACTTCAAATGCTTTTTGGAATAAGCCTGATTATACATTAAATACACACACACACACACACACACACACACACACACTTATATCATACACTTAACAACATAATAGTATATAATCATAATTCATGATACTCCTCAAACTTGATGATGCTTTGTGTGTTATCTTATAGGAAAGAAGTGTAGAGTAAAAGCCAGGTTTTAACTGAAATAGGCTAGTAAATCACATTAGTGTTCATGAATTTTGAATGAAAAAAAATAGCCCAAGAATTTCCTTTTTAGATTATATATATAGGACTCTCTGTGTGCTCTTGAGTTTCACTGAGACTTGTGATCATGTATCAGAGACAATATGACTCTTACATAAAAACTATGGATATAATTTAACTACTGGCTGTGGCATATGAAACCTTCAGTTCTCTTTTCATCTACAAAATGGAGACAATAATGCCCTAATTGCAGGATTGTGTTTAGAATTTCATGAAATAAAGCATTCATAAGAAGCCTAGATAATAAGTTTTCAAACTTGGAATCACATTGGGTTAACCTGGGGAAACTTTAAAAAACTTAATGTCCAGTGAAACCTAGATTAACTAAATCAAAATAACATGATGGATTCAGGCATCAGCAGTTTTAATATCTTGAGGTGATTCTATGCATAACCAACTTCAAAAATTATAGGCAATAAGATTTCTCAAACTTCAGTTGGAAATTGATGGGCTGAGCTTCTAGTTAAAATACAGACTGAGTAGTTTTGAGGACGTTCTTGAATTCAGCACTTCTAAAACAACTTCACAGATGATGCTGGTGCTTCTGGTTCATGGACTACATTTGGAGTAGCAAGGGCTCAACAGATACTAAGTTTTCTTTCACTGTCACAGGAAAGTTTTTGAGAAAGCAGCAGAAAATTGAAAACAGGTTTTTAAAATTTATTTCTTCATTCACTGAAATTGTGTAGTTCCTACACTTAGGAAATTTAATTTGCAACTTAAGGCACAACTTTATTGTTGTTGTTGTTATAAATTAAATCATTGGGTATTTTATTTCTGAAAACCAAATGCTCACTCCTTCTGAGGTAAAAACTGAAAACCAAAAAGCAAGCATATATTTTATTTTAAATTTTTATTTATGTAGAAAACCATTAAACCTGGGAGAGTGAATAAAATTGCATTTTTACTTATAATTGGAAACAACATAAAATTATATGAATTCTATCATTTGAACTTTTAAAATTAAAAATGGCCTCAAATTTTTCCATACTGTATTATCAAACAGTATGCTAAGCTACACACACACACACACACACACACACACACACACACATCCATAATGTACTTAAAAACAGAATTATATTGGCATGAATATTGGGGTTTTTCCAGATGGGTGCTTCTGAAGAATTGTAGCCATTACATTTTAAAACCCTTTGTCTTCTTTCCAAATAAGCTATTGATATTAATGAGATTTTCTATTTTTGCCTGAAAAGTTTCTTAGAACTCTTATTGGTCTTCAAAGAGATTACCTCAAGTTGTACCTATATTTTATTTCATAAACTATTGCTCTTCCAAAAGAATATGCTTTTCAGTGATTTAAAATTTCTTATTGGAGAAAATATAAAGAAAACATAAATAAAACTGATTCCTCAAAAATTAAAATTTTCTAACTTTCTCTTTTTGAATGTATTTTAAGATAATTACTTAAAGGGCATCTGGGTGGCTCAGTCTGTTGAGTCTCTGACTCTTGATTTTGGATCAGGCCATGATCCCAGCCAGGGTCATGGGATGGAGCCCTTTAATAGGCTCCGTGCTCAGCATGGAGCCTGCTTGAGATTCTCTGTCTCTCTCTCCCTCTGCTCCTCTCTCTGACTTGCCTGCTCTTTTACTAAAGTAAAATTTAAAACATAAATAAATAATTATTTTAAAAAGGTTATATTTGTTCACTACTTATTTGTGATTTGTTATAGAGGGACAAGGGAACATAGATTATTAGTACCATATAGTATAATTATTAAATATGGGTTTTGTGGAGGAAGGTGTCGAGGAGGGCTTACAGGCAGAGAGAGCAGAGCACACAAGTGCCCTAGGCTCCCATCATCTGATTGTGATCTTGCCCAATGGGCAGCGCTGGACTGCATTCATAGCAGCTGCTCCTTCCATAAATGGTGTCCCTACCTTCTGAAGAACCTATGCAATGTGTCAGGGAACTCTTAAAAGAAGTTACAAGAATAATATTTGCCTTTGGTTGAGGAAAAGGCCCAGATACAACTGGAAACCTCCCAAGTTCAGCAGCTCATATGTACTTAGCTGATTTTCTTAAAAAGCACCCTAGAAAAAAGGTTTGTATGTAGTAATAGTTCAAGATATATTAAAGTACAAATATGAAGCTCACAATTAATTAAAAACTATATACCATTTCTTATAGTTTCCATGGAAATCTTCATACTAAACATTTATAGTACATATTGTAGTGCAGTAATTTAAAATATTTCTCAGGTTACGAAAGACTGATTGAGGAGCACCTGGGTGGCTCAGTCACTTAAGCCTCAGACTCTTGATTTTGGCTCAGGTCGGATCTCAGGGTTTGTGAGTGTGAGCCCCTCATCTGACTCTACACTGATGGCACAGAGCCTACTTGGAATTCTCTCTCTCTCTGTCTCTGCCTCTTCTCTGCTCATGCTCTCTCTCTCTCAAAATAGACAGATAGATAGATAGATAGATAGATACTTGATACACTGAAATTTTGTTTGCTACATACACAATTTTTATGACCATTTGGCAGTAAGGACTCATGATCATTATAATACCCAACACATAATGTGCAACAAAATATAAAATAAATAATAACAGTAGCCCAGATCGAAGTGAGATCATCTTTGAAATATTGAAAGCATGCACTTATTAACCTTTATTGCTTATTGATTATTAATAGGTACATAAATGTATATTACAAAAACAAGATGACATTTCACATATTAAAGTTACGTAAAATTAGAAGCATATAAATAACTCATGTAGATACCACAGTGAGTACAAACAGGAACATAAATTATTTAGTGCTACTAGAAAGGAACTAGGAAGCAATAGAAGCAAGAATATCAATATGAAGAATACCTGACTACAAATGCTCTTCTTAATTTACTATTTATATGATTTTATGAAGTTATTTAAAGTCATTTGGATTCATTTCTTCATTTCTAAAACAAGAATGAAACTTCACACACAAACACACCCACACATACACACACATGCTCCAAGATGTCCTAAATTACTATTTTATGAGTGAGCCACAATGTGTAGACATTGACGAAATCTTTTTGCGTCATCATGAAATTTGGGAAGAAATCACACAAGAAAATCACACACACACACACACACAGGTAACATAGAGCATACTTAAACTTCACAAGTTATCTATTTATACAGATAGTGAAAACATATATTATTATCTTTTTAATGTATATTTAGGATATGATATAATAACTAAGGCACACTTATGTGCCTTATAATTCCCAAATTTAAGTTAGGTCAATAATTTGAAACCACAAAATTGTATTATAATTGTGAGAGACAGAAATCATTATTCATGAAAAGAAATGTTATATACCAATGAAACACAAAACAATGTTCAGGAATCCCTGGGTAAACCAAAGCTAAATGTCCTAAACCCATGCATTTTGTGTGTAGTAAGAAATGTCCCAAAATTAATGTGAAAATACATAATGTACCAACACAAGAGACAGAGGAAAAAATGAGAAACATCCAGTTGAATGATTCAAGTATGATTTCTTAAAAGCTGGTGTTTGGAATGCTCCATGAATAATGGATAGAGTATTTATCCCTTTGCAGTTTATGGGAAAAGGACTGTGTTTTTAAGACTGTTATGCACATTTTGCATTACTCTGTAGGATTCTGCTTGTATAGTCAGTGCATCTTCCATAAAAAGATAACCAACAAAGGCTACTGCCTTAATTCTTTTTTTCAATCTGTTCATTTTCTATGAAATATATCTAGTAGTCTTTTTGTTTTTGAATTTATAAAATTTCTCCTATTTTTGTGATTCTGATAATAAGATTTGAAGAATTTACCACCTGGGATATGTTGATTGTTTTTCCTGTTGTTTTTGGGAAACTAGGATCAAAATAATTTTAAAAGAAAATTTCCTATATGGAATATGTTCAATCTATATGCTCATTTTTAAGTACAAGTTTAGAATGGATTGAAAGATATATTAATAATGAAAATATTCAGATAAAATATAGTATGATAAATGATACCTCTTTTACCACCACATAGCATATCGTAGAACAGGTTTAGCTGTATTGTGTTTGTAAGCATTGGAAAAGACATCTTAATCAAATAAAATCACATATAAAACATGTTTCTAATCACAGCTTAGGGCAATAACAGTATTAACTAGCTCCTTTTCTAAGATTTACAGAATGTTACGCCTAATTGATTTTACATTAGCAGTGGCCTGAATGACTTTTTAAGACAAAGTTATTTCTAATTATTGGAACTGTGACTTGATTTTGAAATAATATTTAAAAGACCAAATCATGATGCATTAAAAACAGCATGCATTCTTTCAAGGATATAAAGAAATAGCTATAGCAGTATCCATAATTCTTTTTAGTATGATATTAGTATACCTCATGAAGCCAATATTATTGTTGAAGGGAAAAGACATTTACTTCTAAGTAGCCCCAGTGTTTTAAACTATTTAATTACTCTATTCCTAAAGCTACTATTAACTACGTAATTATGAGCTGGACTAATGTCATGTTGGTATGCTCTTTCATTAAGTGACTTATCCATCCAGCTGCTGCTTCTGGGTACTTTGCTGCCAACCTTTTTCTAAGAAGTTATTCAGAGAGCCAAAGAGTTTTCACCCAAAAAATACCAGTGTAGGAATATAAAGCCCAGTCACCCATCTCTGCAATGCAGCAAAACTATGAAGCACTATTTATAACAGCTAAGAATATGGAACAAAGTATAATTCTCAATGGCTAATGATAGAAGTAAAATTAGTGCCAACAGGTGGAAAGTTTAAGAGGATTGATTATCCACATACAGTATAAGTCAGCACTTCTTCCCTTTGGCTATAAAACAAATAGAAATGTCTGTAATGTTTGCTCCAAATCCATGCACAAGAACATTCATATAGGCACTATTCAGAATAATGAAATGACTCAAATGTCTATTAATAGATATTAATAAAATTTACACAGTGATACTCTATGGAAACGAACAAATAATTCATGGATAAGCTACATAAAAAGAAGAATGCAATACACATAATACATATAAATATATAATTCAATAAATATAAAAACAAAGTTGGGTAAAATTAATTTATGGTGTTAAAAATCAGGCTCGTACCTAACTTTGGTTAGAGGGAGGAACTCTTGAATCACAGGTGGCAAATCAGGGGCTTTGAGAGTTCTAGTAAATTTTTTTTATTGCTGGATAGTTATAGATTTGTAAATTTTATGATATATGAACACTTAAGCTCTGTATTTATATCTATGTGTTTTACTGCATTTGAAGAATGACAAGAAAAATTTTTAAAAGAAACTTTAAAGGGCACTTTTTAATTTGTTTAAAATGTAAAATTAATTTTTGTTCTTGGTTAGAAACAAATTTGAAGGTAGAATATTATATTCAAGGGAGTCATGAACTAGTGGCCAAGAGATCAAGATTCATATTCTTTTAGTTCCATTAAGTATTCATGTGACTTTAGGAAAGCTATTTGAGCTTCACAGGTTTATTAGTTCACCCTGTCTACATAATTGAAAATCTGAAGATTTTGAATTTAGTACTTCTGCAGCTTTTCAGTGTAAACAGACGACTTTTCATATTTGGGCTTTCTGGTAGAGATTACAATATCCATTAACATTTATCCTTAGAAATACAAACCACTTTTTTTTTAAAAAAAAAAAAGATCTGGGCATCTCAGCACAATATTCCCTGGGAGGAATAAAAAGGAATATGTATTCCGATTTTGAAAAAAATTAATGTTTATTTATTCTTGAGAGATAGAGACAGACCATGAGCAGAGGAGGGGCAGAGAGAGAGGAAGACACAGAACCTGAAGCAGGCTCCAGGCGACCAGCTGTTAGCAGCACAGAGCTCAATGCAGGGCTCCAACCAGAAACCTCAAGATCATGATGTGAGCTGAAGCTGGAAGCCCAGCTGACTGAGCCACCCAGGTGCCCCTATGTATTCTGATTTCAACTGCAGCACTTTATTTGCCACTTTATTTAATTTTGGCTAGTTAATAATAAATTGGTGAAATTACACTGATACTTAAATGGGAGCTGATTTATAAGGAAAGGGCTTACCTTTCTCCCTTTCCTTCTTATGCTGGCCTATGTTGTCGTGAATAGAGTTCCAAAGTGAAAGGGAAACATCAATTGACATGGGACTAGAAACCACATGTAAGGATGGTGGAGTAACATATAAAGAATACCACAGTGATGCCCAACTCTGGATTGGTTACCTCCAGACCTCTTTTATATGGCAGGAATATAAGTGCAGTTTCTATTGATTCAGTGCCACAAGTGTTTTCCCTAATATAAAAGTGAACTTAATCTTCAACAATATAGACTGAGTATAACTCACTTTTGGTAAAATAACATTAATTTTAACAATTATTATGGATAAATATAATGGTGTGTAGTAAAACTCAGGCATAAAACTGCACAATCATTGTCCTTTAACTTGTAACCTCAAAAACTAAATTTTGCACACCTGTACTCCTACCCTTAGAATCTATCTAAATTATTGCTAAATTATGATTCCCCATCCTTCATCTCTGAATACAGATTTCTTTAGTCTTAAGTGTCTTTTAGTTGTTAGAGTACATCACTGGACATTTTTCAGAAGATATATAAAGTACATATATTGCTACTGGTACTTCATGTTTTACATACCTAGTCAGGACACTTATATTGCTCTGCTGCATTATTCTTTTTTACAGATACTGCATTTGTCCACTTCATTACATTAATATTGTGAGGTTTCCCTCATTCCAAGTAGTGTTTCTATTACGCATTTCTCACTGCCATTTCAGATATTAATTAGCTCTGTGATATGTTGGTTTATAACTAAAGTAATGGCTCTTGTTTTATTTTATTACGTAATGTCTCAGAATTTTTTTAGAAGCTCACTTAATCCATAAAAGTAATAAACTCCATACATCTTCACTAATTGAGTTAGAAAATTGAAATTGTTAACTTTTAAAATTAATGTCAATGGTGATATTTTCATATGAGGCTTTTTAAAAACAAATGGGATACATTTTTAACTATCACAATTAATAGTTGTTTCTGTAAACACTCCTAAAATATTCAAGTCACCAAGTAAAATGCACTCTTAAATCAATAAGATGGTGTTTCCTACATGGATATTCTCTTAAGAATATTCTGAATTGTTCTTTTTTATCTTTTGATGATATTTTTAGTATTAATTTTACTGACTTTATATTGGCATGTTTTAGTGAAATTAACTATAGATTTGTATTTGGGAATGCCTGGTCCAAATCTCAGTTTGCCATTAACTACATTTATGAGTTTGGAAATCTAATATATTTTTATTTATTTATTTTTATATATAAGACATATATTTAACTCTGTATAAAAACACAAATGTATAAGAAAATACTTCTTTATAAACCAAAAATACTTCATTAAAACAAAACCATAAATATAAGGAAAAATATATGCAAAGTACTAATTAGTTCCCTTACCTCTTATAACATTAAGTGATGTGAAACATATCAAAGACATGTAAAATTGGTCTCTGCCCTCTAAGGGCTTTTGGTATAATTGTCTGAACAAATATACTGTATTAGGATCATTACTGTTTTCAGCAAACAAAATACGTTTCAAAATTTATAAAATTTACCTTTAACATAACACTCTTACCTATTTGAATCTTAGCCTCTTTCCTTAATCTGCAAACATTATATGTGACAATATTTTTTAGGAATAGGCTAAGTTAATAATGCTAGAGTTATTATGTGATTTAACTGAAAATATTCAGTTGTATATACAGCATATAACTTATGTATATAATAAAAAGATTGTGTCATATATATGCATAGGATAAATTAGTTTTAGTGATTCCTAATATTAGGTAGTAATGACTGTCTTTTCACAGTAGTGAATGGTTAGTGTAAAAACAATGACCCCATTTACTAGATGTTTAAAAATAAAAATTAAAATTAGACCTGTTTCCATATTTTGCCAGTGTAAATAATGCTGCTGTAAACATTGGCATACATGTATCCCTTTGAATTAGTATTTTTGTATTCTTTGGTTAAATACCTAGTAATGTAATTGCTAGGTTGGAGGGTTGTTCTATTTTTAACTTATTAAAGAACCTACATACTGTTTTCCAGTGTAGATGTACCAGTTTGCTTTCCAACCAATACTGCAAAACTGTTCTCCTTACCCACATTTTTGCTAGCACCTGTTGTGTCTTGTGTTGTTGATTTTGGCCATTCTGACAGTTATGAGGTGGTGTCTCATTGTAGTTGTGATTTATGTTTCCCTGGTAATGAGTGATGTTGAGTATCTTTTCATGTGCCTGTTGGGCATCTATATATCTTCTTTGCAAAAATGTCTGGGTATCTCTTCTGCCCAGTTTTTAATTGAATTAGTCATTTGTGAGGTATTGAGTTTGGGAAGTTCCTTACATATATTGGATACTAACCATTTATCAGATATGTCATTTGCAAGTATCTGCTCCCATTCTGTGGGTTGCTTTTTAGTTTGGTAATTGTTTCCTTCACTGTGCAGAAGCTTTTTATTTTGATGAAATCCCAATAGTTTATTTTTGCTTTTGTTTCCCTCTCCTCAGGAGACCTATCTAGAAAGATGTTCCGGCTGATGTCAAAGAGGTAACTGCATGTATTCTCCTTTAGGATTTCATCATTTCCTTTTTTAAATTTAGGTCTTTTATCCATTTTGAATTTAATTTTTGTGGATGGCATAAGAAAGTGGTTCAGTTTATTCTCTGCATGTTGCTGTCCTGTTTTCCCAACACCATTTGTTGAAGAGACTGTCTTTTTCCCACTGGATATTCTTTCATGCTTTGTCAAAAACTAGTTGATGATATAGTCTTAGTTCATTTATTGTTTTTCTATTTTATTCTTTTGATCTATGTATCCATTTTTGTGCTGGACCCATATCGTTTTGATCACTACCATTTTGTAAGATAGCTTGAAGTCTGGAATTGTGATGCCTCCAGCTTTGCTTTTCTTTTTCAAGGTTGCTCTGGTTAATTAAATGTGTAGATTGCTCTGGGTACTATAAATGCTTTAAAAATATTTGTTCTTCTAATACATGAGCATGGAATATTTTTTCCATTGCTTTGTGTCATCTTCAATTTCTTTCATCAGTGTTTTATGATTTTCAGGGTATGGTTTCAGGTAAAGACCTCTTTGGTTAGGTTTATTCCTAACCATTCCTAACAATTCCATAATTCCTAACAACAGCTTTTTGTGCAATTCTAAATGTGATTGATTCTCTCATTTTTCTTTCTGCTGCTTTATTATTGGTGCATAGAAATGCAACAAATTTCTATATGTAAATTTTGTAACCTGGAACTTTACTGAATTCATCTATCAATTCTAGCAGATTTTTGGTGGAGTCCTTTGGGTTTTCTATATAGAGTATCATGTCATCTGCAAATCCATTGACTGATGCATGGATAAAGATGTAGTATATATACATAATATATATATATATACATATATATAATGAAATATTAGCTATCCATAAAAAAATAATGAAATATTTCCGTTTGCAATGACATGGGTGGAACTAGAGGGTATTATACTAAATAAAATAAGTCAGAGAACAACAAATACCATACAGTTTCACTCATGTACGGATTTTAAGAAACAAACAAATAAGTAAAGGGGGAAAAAAGAAAGAGGGAGACAAACCAAGAAACAGACTCTTAACTATAGAAAACAAACTCTTAACTATAAAGAACAAAGAGATAGTTACCAGAGGGGAGGGTGGGGGATAGGTTTAATAGGTAATGGGGATTAAGGAGGGCACTTGTACTGAGTACCAGGTGATGTATGGAATTATTGAATCACTATGTTATACACTTGAAACTAATATTATACTGTATGGTAACTAACTGGAATTTATTATAAACTTTAAAAATGATAAAATTAGACTTTTTAGAATTATCTTTAATTTGCTAGATCTTACCCACTTTTGATTTTTTTCATAAGAAAATAATTTTAAATCTTACCCTTTTTAGCAAACCCAAATTTATATTCTCAAGTGGGAAGAAGGTGAAGAAGGTCATATGGTTTATCCTTGTGTCTTTGATAATAAATTCTGAAGTTATATTAATTATAATACAGCATTGCAGTCTGTAGTGGATATTATGGGTTCAAATGTGTCCCTCAAAAAGATAATGTTGAAGTCCTCTGATTCCCAAACCTTAGAATGTGACTTTATTTGAAAAAAGCATCATTGTGGATAGAATTAATTTAAGATGTGGATATAATGGAGTAGACTGGATTCCTTTTCTATATGACTTAAGTTTTTATAAGAAGACAAAGGTGGAAAACACCATGTGAAAATGGAGGCAGAGATTGGAGTATTATATCTACAAGTCAAGGACACCAAAGATTGCTGGCTGTTACCACATGCTAGAAAATAAGCAAAGAACAGTTTTTTTTCTGAGTCCTCATAAAGAATCAATTCTGCTATTCATCCATAATAAAGAATGAAATTTTTCCATTTGCAACAACATAGAGCTAGAGAATATAATGCTAAAAGAAATGTCAGAGAAAGAAAAATACCATATGATTTAACTTACATGTGGAGTTTAAGAAATAATACAGATGAGTAAAGGAAAAAATCTTAAAGACAAATCTAGGCTCTTAAGTATAGAAAACAAACTGATGGTTCCCAGAGGTTAAGTGAGTTGGTTGATGGGTGAAATAGGTGATGGGAATTTAAAGAGTACACTTATCATGATGAAAAAATAAGAATAACAAATTTTTAAAAAAAGCATTCCAATAAAAACAGAATCAATTCTGCTAACACTTGACTTCAGACTTTAGATTCCACTGTAAGATAATAAATTTCTGTTGTTTTAAGCTACACAATTCTTGGTGCTTTGTTATGGCAGCTGTTAGAAGCTAATGCATCTATACCTTGACTTTTATTTACGTAGTACATATATTGGCTTGCACCTAATCAGCTGTTGTATCACTTATTATTGACTCTTTAAAAATAAAAATCCAAACAGTATTAAGTTTGTAGGCTTTAGAAATAAGCTGGATTCAAATAACAATTCAGTCATTTAGTAGCTGTGTTGTCAAGAACAAATTATTCATTTTTTGAAAGTCTGAATATCTTTATAGTATGTGTAAAATAATAATTCCTTCAGTATGTTTGTGCCTGACATTTAATTTCAGCTATTATAATTAATTTAAGGTATTTCACCTATATTACTTGGTTTATAAAAGTGATATGTCAGTATCACTTGCCTTTTGTTTACACACACACATACACACACACACACACACATCTTATTAACACTGTGTGCATGCATTTCAAATGTAAAGACTGCACAGGAGAGCTATGTACAAATTATTCTATGTAAATTGTTAGTCTTCTTTCCCACTGAAGAATTTAGGATTGGCATAGTAAAATGTGAGGAAATTCTAATAGTGCCAATTGTAATACTCAGAGTCACACTTTCTGCAGCTCGTTTTGATGTTCCTTATAATTGTGAGTATTACAAATGCAGAATAGGTTTAGTATTGCCAAGATAGGTCATATGTTTTTACTAAATAAGTAACCTGCCAAACTGATAAAATTGATATTAATTTGATTCAATAGAATTTTCTGTAATTTCTATACTCGTAAGGTTTAATAGCATGTAAACCATTTGCTTCCTTTATGTTAACCTTTATTATATGTATTCTTACTGTGTCTCAGGAAATAAGATAATAGAGGACCTGTGATGCTTTGATCTCCCTCTTAGCATTGAGTTTAACCCTGAATTATCTGAGAAGTTCAATGTGGTTGTTGTCTAAGCCTAAAAATATTTGAGCTGTGTCAGGGAAGCCAGATGTGATTTATATTTGGAAATGTAGATAACATAAGGCTTTCTAGAAAGAATATTCCAACTAGAAAGTGAGACTATACTGCATAAAAGCAGGATAGTAACTGTAAATATAACAACATGGATTTAATAGTACAATTTGTGGAATGCAAAAGAGTTAACCATAGCATAGTGTTTTGCTGTGTGAGTTCTTAGGTGGGGCTGCTCAGTGTGGATTTTTGCTCCACCACTCAGCAACTGTCAGCTTAACAAGGGACTTCAGTACTTACAGCTCCACTTACCTCACCTATAAATGGAAATAGTAATATTTAATTGTGTGGATATCCTGATATTCACCAAATATTCCATCAACTCTTCCTCATTTCTGAGTCCTCTGGAAATAAGTTCAGTGCAAAAGTGACTTGCTTTGTCAAATAAAAATAGGACCTGAGATAACTAAAGATATAGATATAGATATTTATATATTTAAATATATTTAATATATTATTTAATATATAACATTTTAAAGTGTATTGTATATATTTTATTTTACTGAAATAGTGGAATAGTTTATGTATGATTCTCCAATCTCTCTTCCCTTGCCATGAACCAGCAATGGACCAAGAAGAATGAACTGAAAACAACTCCATACTCTTCCAGGCTTTAATCCTTAGTACCCAAACAGCACTATCTTATAACTAAATTTTGTTGGTCCTGATAGAGTTGACACCTCAATGGCCTGTCATCTGCTGTTTAGGATTCTAATTAAGCAGGTTATTAGTTTGTGGGAAGCTCTCATGTCCATTTTTTCTTCTCAAGTTTTTATTTAAATTCCAATTAGTTAACATGCAGTGTAATATTAGTTTCAGGTGTAGAATTCATCACTTACATCAACACCCAGCGCTCATCACAAGTACACTCCTTAATTTCCATCATCCATTTGACCCATCTCCAGTAAAACTCAGTTTGTTCTGTATAGTTAAGAGCCTGTTTTCTAGTTTGCTTCTTTCTCTTTTTTTCACTATGTTTATCTGTTTTCTCTCTTAAATTTCACATATGAGTGAAATCATCTGATATTTATTTGTCTTTCTCCAACTGACTTATTTCACTTAGTGCTCCATCTCTACATCTATTTTTCTTTAATTCAATCTATTTTTCTTTAATTCGACTTAAAACTTTTCTTCCAAGAAGTTTCAAGGCCCAAATGACTTAACTGGTAAATTTTATAAGACATTTAATAATGACATAACAATTACTAAAAAAAAAAAAAAGAAATCATAACAATTACACAAATTGTTTTAGAAAATAGAGGGAAATAGAACAGTTTCAAATTTATTTTATGAAGAAATAAACTAATTCATGAACATAAAAACTGAATTTCTTTTTAAAAGTTTATTTATTTTTGAGAAAGAGAGAGAGGTGGGGGGAGGGTAAGAAAGAGGAGGACAGAGGATCTGAAGCAGACTCTGTGCTGACATCAGCGAGCCCAATTCAGGACTCAAACTCATGAACTCTGAGATCATGACCTGAACAGAAGTTGGTGGCTCAACCTAATGAGCTACCCAGATGCCCCTTGAAACTGAATTTTTAAAGAAAGTGTTAGCAAGTCAAATTAGGAAACATACAAAAAGTTTAACAAACTTTGGTGTATTTTATCCCAATTATGGAAGGTTGTTTAGTATCCCAAAAAAGCAAACCAATGTTTTATGTTATCAGGGAAAAAAAATTAATCATCTCAAAAAATTCAGGGAAAGCACTGACAAAATTCAAACCCAATTTGTAATTTCAGAGAATCTCTCATAAAATGGGAAAACTCTGTCAAGTTATAAAGATTTTGTACAGGCCATCTATAGCTAATATTCTTGATACTGAAATACTGAATGGTTTCTTCTAATTTGGAGACTTAGATAAGAGTGTGTCATCTTAACATTTCCATTCATTATTATACTAGTGGACATAAATAGTAGAATAATCCAAGAATATTAAATAAAAAGTATAATGATAGAGAAGGAATAAATAAATGTATTTTACATGCAGACAGTATGTCTATGTAAATGTAATAAGTGAACTTACAAAATTCTAAGAATAAAATAGCAATTTTGTTTCTATAAACTAGCAAACTAGCAAAAATATTGAAAAATGGTATTTTATTAAAAATGCTATTTTCAATAAGATTTTTTTAATTCTTTTAAATGCTTGTTTATTTAGAGAGAGTAGGACAGAGAGAGCATGAGTGCATGGGCAGGGGAGTGGCAGAGAGAGGGTAAGAGAAAATCCCAAGCAACCTCCATGCTATCAGCTCAAGAGATCAATATGTGGCTTCAGATCATGACCTGAGCCAAAATCAAAAGTCTATGCTTTAATTGATTGAGCCATCCAGGCAACCTTCTGTAAGATTTTAAAATCATCAATTATTTTGGAATAACTTTTACTGAAGGCAAACTACTAGACTTCACTAAAATAAAATACTAAAATAAAACTATCATACTTTACTAAAATAAAATAAAAGCTTTTAAAAATGTAGCGATGTATCATACTCATGGATTAGAATATTCTGTACTGTTATGATGCCAATTTTCTTTAAATGCTTGATAGTTGCAAATTTATCCTGATCAAAGTCCCAGGAGTCTTGTAGAAATGAACAAGTTAATTTCAAACTTTAGATATAAATACAAAGGATTTAAAGAAGCCAAATCATGTTGAAAAAGAAGACTTAACTTTTTTTTAGAAGGAATTATCTTTCAACTTTTGGTAGGAAGTATTTCTTAGGGAGGTCAAAAAGATTAAGCATAAAACTTAAAAAATGATAAGTTGAGTTTCATAAAAATTTGATACTTCTTTTCATCAAAAGATACTATTAAGAAAATGAAAAAGCAACCTCTGATAGTAATAGACATGCTATTTGAGGATTTGTTTAGGTTAAGCCATTAAATGGTAGATTCCTAAATTATATTTTTAGTTAAAAAATAAAATTATGTTCAGCTTTGAGAAAAAAAAAGTGCTTTGATTGTATTCAATTGATAATATTAAAACAGTTATTTCCAGGTAAGATTAATACAAATGTAACTTTTAGGGTGACCTATACAAAATGTGCTTTGAATAACTTTGAGAGCAGAAACTCCTGGAAACTGAAATCTGACTATATTTATTATAAACTGTTGGAAATAAAGAAATACAGTTTCTTATAACATTATGGTTTTTTTCAGGTTAGCCTGATTCCTTTTATCAATGTATGTTATTGGAAATATTGTGAAGCAATACACATGCTTTATTTTTCAGTCATTTTTTTTCTCTAATTACAGAACACTGAAAAATAATGGCCATTTATATTCACAGAATAGCTTCCAGTTACAATAAAAGCTTTAGATATACTTTCACTATTTTCACATTATTTCCTAATAACATTTTAGTATCATCAGAGGGAATTGCCCTAACAGTCTCTAAAATGAAAGAAATATATGCCATCTCAAAAATCAGTTATTATCAAAGGGCACCTAATAAAAGCTGATGAAGTCTTGTTTCCATCAGCAGTTTTTATTATTACAGTGCTATACCACAAAATGGGTAAAAAATAAATGAGTGTTTTAAGACTACTGGATTAAGCATTTGCTTAATGTTATCATTTGCAAACTGATAATGTCTTTATATTAATCAAAATGAAATGATTTGATGATAATATACATCTAGTAATCAGATGTTATTATTATTATTATTGCTAACTACATTATTTCTGTGTAGTGTTCAAAGACAAAACAGATATTTCAGTGAATTTAATTAATTATTTTTTTCTTTAAAACATTAGCATTAATCTAGATTGCAAACTAAACAAGCTATGATAAGGAAATAATCTGCACAATTCAAATGTAAAGGATAGTCTATAACTTAATGGCTGTAATTTCTTATTGATGGATACTTTTTACTGAGTTTTTTTTTTCTGAAAGATGTATAATAATAAGGTGGTAAAATAAATTTGGAGGACATAGTTTTTCACTGTTCAAATCTTTCAGTTAATAGTTTCAATACTCTAGGTAGCCTATCCGCAAGAAATCAGGAGTTGTAAATTAGACACCATGTATAAATCAATGTGTAAGACTTTTCAAGCTTTGCAGTGTGTATTGTTTTACTTCTCTGTTTTTCTGTATTCTTGAATACTTTTTTAGGATAAATACATCAACAGTAAGAGGGGGTGGGGAGTAACTAATTAATTTTTTTTATAAAATGTGGTTTTAAAAAAAGGTAAACCATATTAAATATAAACCAAATATATGTGGCTCAAGTTATTTATTAGTTATAAACATGTTTATAAAGTAAGTTAAACTTACTTATACCAATATGGTAACATATGACTTCTGGAAATGTTAGATAAAATGTAGTTTCTTTAACACACTTTTGACAGCAAACTCTAGAAGTTCAAATCAATAAAAATATAGCTATCCTTCCATCATTTCTTCCATCAGAGAAAATGTATTTGCTTCCTAGACAAATCCTTCTATCCTATTATCATAGTTTGATTTAGTTTCTAGCACGTGACAGGAGTCACCAGGTCTAAGGGTTTCAACTACTATAAACATACTTCAACCTGTCAAGTCATCTTTATGGAAATAAATGGCCCAAGTAAGTTTGAGGTAAAGGAGTTACAAATTTATCCACCTCTCTTCTTCCTACCTCAGCCCTCTCCCTACATGGCACATAGCATACTTTCAACCCAAAAAAGACTACACTGAAACCCATTATAATCAAATCATTAAAAGTCAAGGACAAGAGAATTTTGAAAGTATCAAGAGAAAAGTAATTTGTCACATATAAGAATGGTGAGGTGCCTGGCTGGCTCAGTAGATTAAGTGTCAGTCTCTTAATTTCGTCTCAGGTCATGATCTTATGGTTCTGTGTTGGGCTCTGCTCTGACAGTGTGGAACCTGCTTGGGATTCTCTCTTTCTTTCTCTCCCTCTCTCTGCCCTCCCCCACTCATGATCTCTCTCTCTCTCTCTCTCTCTCAAAATAAACAAATAAACTAAAAAAATGGGCTCATAAGATTATTAGTAAATTTCTTGGAAGAAATCAGGCAAGCTAAGAAAGAACAGGATAATATATTCAAAGAATAAAATAATACAAATAAGAAATTTATGCCAGTAAAATTATCATTTAAAATGAAGGAAAGAGACAATCTCTCTCAGACAAAAACTTAGGGAGTTTATCACCACAAGACCTGTCTTATAAGAAACGCTTAAGTTCTCCAAATTGAAGTAAAAACATGTTAACACAAAAGCATTTAAAAGCATTAAAGTAAAGGCAGATATATAGACACGTATAGATTAATGTAATGCTATAAAGGTGATGTGTAAGTTACTTTATGCCCTATTATAAAGTTAATAGATAAAATTTTCTTAATGGACACACAATATAAAAAGAAACAAGAAAGCAGGAGAGGAAGAGAGGCAAAAAAGAATTGCAAGATAAAAAACATCAATGAACAAAATGACAGTAATCCTCACTTGCTGAGCTACCTTAATGTAAATGAATTAAACTCCCCAAACAAAAGGCATAGAGTGAATGGATACAAAAACAAGATGTACTTTCACCAGTTTCATGTGTAAGGATCTTAAAAGTCTCTAACAACAAGTGAAACAATGGAGATAGTAAAAAGTAAGTGATTGCTAGGGGTTAGTGAGGCTGGGGGTAAATAGATGAGGCACAGAAGATTTTAGGGCAGTAAAAAGTACTCTGTATGATACCATAGTAATGAGGTATATATGTCATTCTACATTTGCCCAAACACAGAGAATGTACAACACCAAGAGTGAACTAAAATGTAAACTCAAGGTTTCTGTGACAATGTGTGTCAATGTAGGTTCATGGGTTATAGTAAATGCACCACTCTGGTGGGGAATATTAATTTTGGGGAGGTGGAACATTTGTGAGAATAGGAGGTAAATGGAAACTCTATATTTTCTGCTTAGTTTTGCTGTGGACTTAAAACTTCTTCTAAAAAAACAAAACAAAACAAAACTAAGAGCCAGCAACAGCCGATCTACAAAAGATTCAGTATAGAATTAAAGACACAAGTAGGCTGAGTGGGAAGTGATGATAAAAGATTTCAAAAAGAAACCAGAAGTGATTATGCTTATTTTAGACAAAATGGACTTCAAATCTAAGTGTAGAGACAAAAAAAGTCATTATATTGGTGATAAAAGGATCAATTAAACCAGAAGATATAATAATGATTATATACACATCAATTATAAAGCGAATATTGACAGAACTCAAGGCAGAAATTGGCAGCAATATAGTACTAGAATTGGATTTCTATAACCCACTTACAATAACTGACAGGGCATCCAGACAGAAAATCAATAGAGAAAGAGCTATTTGGAACTGTATGGACCTGACTTGTATGGACCTGACACATACAAAATTTTCTACTCCACAGCAGATATTCACAATCTTATGGCATTCAGAAAATTTAGCTTGAATTGGATTAAAGACTTAAGTGTAAAACTTGAAACAGTAGAATCCTCGAAGTAAACATAGGGGAAAATCTCCTTTGACGTTGGTCTTGGCAATGATTTTTCAGGCATGACAACAAAAACTAAAAATCTTCTGTACAGCAAAAGAAAGAACAGAATGAAAAGAGAGCCAACTGAATGGGAGAAAATATTTGCAAATCATATATTTATTGAGGGGGTCAATATTCCAAAATACATAAGAACTCATATTATGCAGTAGCAGGCATAAATAAATAAATAACCTGATTTTTTTAATGGCAGAAGATCTGAATAGACATCTTTCACAAAGAATATTTGCCAACCACTCATCTGATAAAGGGTTAATATAAAAAATGTAAGGAACTCCTAAAATTTGAAAGCCTAATAATAATAATAATACCGTAATTTAAAAATGGGCAAAGAAACAGAATAACATTTATCAAAAGAAAAATTGCCAACAGTCTTATGAAAACTCAGTTGATACTTTTATTTAAAAAATAAATCAGGAAATTGAACAAACAAAAAAATCAAGTTAGAAATTACCTCTGGGTTACCACTGAGGTTTTTATTAGCAAGGGGTTTGTAGTACTTCCAACAGTGCTGACCAGGTTTTATGTCTAGACGTGGGTGGCTATTACATGACAGTTCACTTGTGCAAAATTTATTAAAATGTGCCATTGGCATGTCATTGTCTTAATGTTTGATAATTTACAATTAAGATGTGAATGGTTTAACTGTGGATCACTTCATTATCAGAGGAAGGTTTATGGGGGGGAGAAAAAACAGATGGCTTGCGTTTAGCAGTATGAACCCATTTGTCTAGGACTGCTAATGGTAAATAAGCCTGGAATGTATGAATTTGTGAGACATGGCTTCCAGAAAAATGTCATGTAAGCCACTTAGTTATCTGAGTAGAAAGTGGAGAAGTTTCATGTGGTATCTTCTGTACTAGTATGGTCACTGCCTACCTAACTTAGAAATTTACCTTTTAATCTGGGTCAGTGAATATCTAATAAGGAAGGAAAAGATCTAAGTAGATATGTCGAAAATCCTGGCCCCTTCCTATTTCACCTTGTATTTAATTTGAAAAGATTGATACTGACTACAGTCTCTGATTTATGAGAGTCTAATTAGGAAATCCAGTATCAATGCTGTTGTAATGATACAATATAAAAACCAAGTATGTTAATAAACAATTATAAAAAAGTATGTTTATATAATTCACAACTCTAACATAATGTTAAAAACTACTTGATAACCACAGTAATAAAATTCCTGAAACTAATATATTCTTGAAAGTATTTATATAAATATGTTAAAATAATTAACATTATTAAGATAATACAAAAGTATTTGATACAAATAATTGATAAAAAAGTATTTCATAAAATCAAAGACTCATTTGAAATTAAAAGTACTTCATAGAAAGTTAAAAGAATATCTTTAACTTAATAAATGTTATTTATCACAACCCTACAGCAAAATTAAGGACCAGAACGCACACACAGACACCACATATTTACTACTGGTTTTTAATTTAATTATTAACCAACAAAATAAAACAGATAATAAACAAACAAACAAATAAATAAAAGAAAATATAAAATTTCCAAATTAATTTTAGGACTGTCTATATTTTGTTCTCAGTTTCTGAGAAGATTCAGTAGATCAAAGGCAGATAGATATTTTAAAGTTATACCACTAATGGACATCTTATTTAGTCTCTACAGATTGCTTCCGTAAAATATATCCTCAGTGGAAAAAGATGTAAACATTTGTCATTCAGACAAATATGTCAATTAAAACATACAATTTGTGGGGCGCCTCGGTGGCTTAGTAGGTTAAGCGTCCGACTTTCACTTGGGTCATGATCTCACGGTTCGTGGGTTCGAGCCCCGCGTCGGGCTCTGTGCTGACTGCCAGTTTGGAGCCTGGAGCCTGTTTCAGTCTGTGACTCCCTATCTCTCTGACCCTCCCCTGCTCATGCTGTCTCTCTCTCTCTCCTAAAAATAAATAAAACATTAAAAAAAATAAAATAAAATAAAACATACAATTTGTTTGAACAGCAAAAGGAGACCTAAGATCACAGTGGGGATCTATAAGACACACTCTGCTTGGGAGACCATAAGAACACTATGGTATCAGGCAGCTGCTATATTTATGATAATTTGAAGTACAATACATAGAGTGTACAATATTTTACTTCCAATCCATTATAGGTGAAAATGTATGACTATTAATTGATCTAAAGAAATAATCATCAAAATTATAAAAAGGAAATTAAATAAGGGAGTTAAGTGCATTTTCTAATAGAACCATTAAAATTTTTTTGGTTTTATTTAGCTTGAAACAAAATGTAAACATGCAAAACAATTAAAATATATGCAGAAAATTAATCTAGTAGACAGGAAGTATAATATCTTGTCATTGCTCATATTTCATATTTTTTGTTTAAATAATATCTCATGTTTTAGTCACTTAAAACTATTGAAAAACAATGTAATATTTTTTTAATTTAAATGATTATATGGTCTTATATTTCCCATATTCACATTCATAAAAATATTCATTACATTTTTAGAACTTTGAGCATTGCTTTTTCCCTTCCTAGCTTCAGAGGTATTTTATACACACATAGTCTTCTACTTGGTCAAAGGGGGTTTTAACTTTAATATTTTTGGTGTACTGTCATGTATGAATCATCAAGTTGCTTTCCCAAATTGTATAAAAATGCATGGATATGTAGTTTTAATGTCATGTGTAATTATAATTAACATCATGATTTTATTATTTGATTTATGTAGGCAGCTGTGGTGAATACTGTAGTATATTGCTTCATAGCATCTCCTCTGCCTCTTTCAAGAATAAAATACTCATCCCCCACCCCCAAGTATGTCCAGAAAGCTCAGAAGGCTAAACAAATATGCATAATAATTGCCAACTTAGTCTTAATCACTGGTAGAAAGAAACAGGCTTAGAACTGTTTGTCCCAATTGGCCATTTGAGTTTAATAGTAAAAACCAATTAATAACAATGCTAAGCAAAACCTTCAGAAGGAAAGGAGATTGTTTTATAGACTATTTGTGTCTGTGTGTCTTTGTTTGCATGTATGTGTGGCAGTTTTAAGTTGTTAGTTTTTAAAATTAGTACTTTTTAAATGAAAACAACTTGACCAAAAAATTGGTCACAGAATTTTTGAAACCCAGTAAAAACAAAGTTAATGAGAAATAAAATTTCCTGTCCCAAATAGACCAACCCCTCTCCTACCCTAGTTTACAGACTTACAAGTTTTCTGCCTTCTCTCTTGCCTGGCTCAGGGAAGAAGATCCCCAACACTCACTCTACTTTCTAGCTGATCACAGCCATTTACCTATCCAGGCTTGAGTGGGACAAAGAATACTTAGAGAAGCCCAGAAATATTTCAGGGGATTTGTTGGTTAAGTATAAGTGATGATTACTTGCATTACTACTTCTTTCCAATCAATTAAAAAGAAATCTAAAACTATGTTCTACAAAGTGAACACAGCATGAAAGAACTGCTGAAAATCTCTTCTTTTTTCCCATTGTTTGTTGTTCTCTCTGGACTGTCTTAGATACTAGTTGAAATTCATATTTACTTGAGTCAGAAATTTTCTAGCTGTTCCCTAACCTCTTCATTTCTTAAACTATATTCACTCTGTTTTAAAAAAGGACTTGAAGCTTTGGCTGAGATAGGATATGGGGGCAATGTTAGACTTAAGAAAGGGTATTTTTTGTTGTTTCTTGCAGTAGATGCTGCTGAGTTCAACTGATACCTTGGAAAGACTGAGGATGATTAATCCTCAATTAAAACCTAAATGTGAAAGGCAGTTGGCCTCATTGGTAGCATGTACAGAGACCCTCATTTCCTGCAGCTGGAACACAGAACCTACATAGATAGGATCAAGGCTAAGACTGAGAGAAGCAGAGTTCCTGAGAAGATTATATTCACAAATCCAGGAACATGTTACACTAAGGTCAAGACCCTGAAAGGAAGGATTGGGACTCTGAGACTTTCTATGAAGTTTTCTTTGTAAATGTACACTCCGAAGTCTTCAAATCTCCAGATTCTCCTGAAACCTTTGCACTTGGAAGATTTTCCCTTTGTGTCTTTGTGCCAAAGCATGCAACTCACCTCTTGCTTGAATAAAATACAGGTTTGTTTTTTTTCTTCCTTGTAGGAAACACATGGAACTAACCTATCATCATCTAACTGCATATCTCCTCCTGGCCACAATTTTAATAATTAATATTGTGTTAGTTTCCTATGGCTGCTGTAACAAATTACCCCAACTTTGGTGCTTAAAATAATAAAAATTTATTCTTTCAAAGTCCAAAAACAGTATTAGTATGTCATAATCAAAGTGTCGTCACAGACATGTTCATTCAAGGGGATCTAGAGAAGAATACATTCTTTGCCTCTTTCAGCTTCTGGTACTATCTGCATTCCTTAGTTTGTGGTTGTAACGCTCCAGTTTCTTCCTCCATCTTCACCTTACTTTTTTTCTCCTGTTCTGTGTATGTCAAATCCCCTGTCTTTGGGGTATAAGGATGCACATAACTGTGTTTTGTACCCACCCTGGTAATCCAGGCTAATCTTCCCATTTGAAGATCCTTACCTTAATCTCCTCTCAAAGTTGCTTTTACCTCATAAGGTAACACTTTGTAGGTCTCAAGGATTAAGACTTGATATTTTGGGGTGGCCATTCCTTAGCGTACTACAGGCATTAATTTATAGCATTACCTAATGTGGAAAGAGCTAGGCACAATAAAAAAGGAACAGGCTATACCATGAATGAATTGCAGAATTTAGTCAACAAGTGTGTACTGGCAGAAGACAGGATGGTGTGTGAACCATCCTGAAGATGCTGAATCAAGAGTGGTGGAATGTAAGGTTGGATTAAAAGAATTTTCTTCTATATAAAAACACTCTCCCATGACAAAGCAAACATCTCATTAAATTACAAGTTTAGCTGCTTCCTGAATACTTTAGATATTTTGTGTCCAAGCACCAAAAGATGAGAAAAGGAGTCACTGTTGTAGCTAGGGTAATTATTCCTGATCAAAAGAAAGAGATAGGGATAGTTTTACATAATGAGATAAGGAAAGAAAGATGTGTAACCCTGGTGATCCATGTCAGCATCCATGAGTATTTTTCTTGCCTGATAGTAACTATGAATGTATATGTGCATTATTGCTAGCCTGGGAAGAATATAGTTAACAGGAGCTTCTATCACTCTGGAATGAGAGTTTAATTACTATCATCATATAAATCACCAAAACCTGTAGAAATGTTAATGGAGAATGAGAATTTAGACTAAATATGGAAGAGGAGAATAATAGGAAGAGGAAAGTAATGGGAGCTACTGTGGCCCTGATAACAACTGCAGAGCTGGGCCTGCCCGTCACTAACCTTCTAAATTTCACCTGAAGAAGTGAGGCCCATGAGAGCCATAGAGGTACTGCTTGCCATATATGTGTGGAGAAGTGATTTGTATAGCACACAGTGCTGTGAAATTGTAAAGAAGATATTTTCATGCTTTTGAATGTTCAGGGCTTTTGGAACAAAAAATACAGGCAATCTAGGTTAAAGAATTGTTGAATAGTAACCCTAAGAGTAAAATACCTCTGAGAGATTTATAGGTTATCTCTTCTGAGCTATGTGTTTACAGTCTAACAAAGGATAAAACCCCAGCCATTAGTTTATATTCCATAAGACTGTAAACATCTGGAGACCTCTCTCAAAGATTTGAGGGTTTTCTCCCTTCCTTGGGAGAGGAGGATGGCCCCTGTGCAGCAGTTCCTCTGTAAACTCCCAAATTTCTTACATCAGCATCCCTTATCAGTACAGTCCTCTGTGTGTACAGCTGACAACTGCCCCCATTGCATTGCCCCAGGGAGAATGGGGTAAGGGGAGATGCTGCTGCTACTGCTATAAGTAGTTCTGAGATCTCATCCAGAAATCACATGCTCTATTTTATTTTTCAAAGTTTTTAATGTTTACTTATTAGAGAGAGAGAGAGAAAGAGAGAGCAGAGAGAGTGGGAGACACAGATCTCAAAGCAGGCTCCAGGCTCCATGCTGTCAGCACAGAGCTCAACGCAGGCCTGAATTCAGGAACCGTGAGATCATGACCTGAGCCAAAGTCGATGCTTAACCGACTGACTCACTCATTTGCTTATTTTAAAAAGACGATTCATCTATCTGTATAAAACTTAACAGGCTAGACTTTGGCAGCCATGTATTTATGCTGCTAAGATGTACTTGTTTAATTTAGTATATGTGCTGCTGAAGCAAGTACTGCACTTGTTTTATTTATTAAAATATCTTTATTGAGGTATACTTGTTATGCTAGGAACCACACATATTTAATGTTTACAATTGGATGAGTTTGGACACAGTCAAACACTGGTAAAAAAAAAAATCATCACAATCAAGGAAACAGACACATACAGCATCTCCCAAGTTTCCTTTGTGTCTGTCTGTTTGGGGATTCTTTCATTTGCTTTGTTGTTTTTACTTTGAAGAAAATCTATTGTGAACAGAGTAGTTGGTAGACACTTTGCAGCTGCCACACAACTGGATACTAGACAGTGCTCATGATAAAACTGTGTTCTTTCTGGCCTATTCATCGACAAGAGGTGAACATGACAGGGGACTACTGTTGGCTCATGCCAGCCCAGTGTGGTGCTCAACTAATAGCATTCTTCACTCTGGGGCTTTCCATCTAATTGATCAAGAGTTTGTCAGAATTCCACTGTAGTCCCAGACTCTCCCTTCCAATCTTCCTTTCTTCCTCTTTTTTTCTCACAGTTATAAAACCTGCTTCATGGTCTGAGTCTCTGCCAACAATTTCCTGCCCTATGCATCTCTTTATTGTCTAATTAGGTCTTGGTATTTGCTTCTCAATAGAACTGAACTATCTCAGAAACAGTTTGCATATAGGTGGGATCCTAAACACTACATACTGTTTTCCACTCTATCATAACATGTTCTATAGAAATATAGCCATTTCACAAACATTGAACTACGTATCAACAACATAGTTTTTAATTTTCCCAGTAAACAAGAAGTGGCTAGTAAGATAAAAGTATTGGTAAGATACATGCACCATTGACAGTAGATAGTAAAGATTACAGAGATTCAGGAACATTTCACTACAGTAATACTATGAGGCTTCTGGTAGTTTGGGGCTTCAGTATATCCTGATGAGTCATCCAGACTAACTGATAAATTATTTCATGCTTCCTTTCCACCACAGCAAAAGAAAGCAAAATCTCTGATAGACTTCTTGGGTTCTGGATTACTATGTTCCACAGTTGGTAATATGGTTTTAATGCATGTACCAGATGACACAAAAGGCCACCAGAACTAACTGGGACCAAAACAGAAAAGGGTGCTATAGAAGATCCAGTGTGTGATACAAGTCTGTGCTACTTTTTGCCATACAAGCTGACAAACCTATAGTATTAAAATTATTAGTGCTACAGGAAGATGACCTGTGGAGTTTATAGCTATAGCAAGCCCCAATAGGAAACTTACACATGCCCCCTCCTAGATTATTGGAAAAAACCATGTTATCTACAGAGGAAAATTATACATCTTTTGCAAAATAGCTCCTGGTATGATAGTGAGTCCCAGTAGACAGGAAGTGCTTGACCAAGGAACATCAAATAAGCTCTGGTCCATCCATTAGATAATAAGATTAGATGGGCCAGGCAACATTCCAGGTAAATGTGGCAAATCCAATTCAAAAGCAGTATTGGAGGAGGCAAGTAAACTATGTGACCAGAGAGCCAAACCCTGTATCTTCTACCACAGTTGTAGCAGTGCCTTTCCCATAAGCTCACACCTGTGTCCTTTTGGAGTTCCAGTGTGACCAACAAAGGACAAAGGGAAAAGACCTTGCTTGTTTCACACATTGTAGATTGGCATAGTATATCAGTATTGTCTGACAGTGTATTTTGGGGATAATACAGCCATACTTGAGGTGAACTTGAAAGGCTGTAAAGATAGGAAATCTTCCTGATGAACAGACTGTTTTCATTGCATCTGGACCTCCAGTCTATCAAGAAAGAAAAGAAGCCCTAGGAAAGTATGTAATGCTCTCTTGTGTACTTAAGAGCTCTCACAAGCTCTCTCTCTCTCTCTCTCTCTCTCTCTCTTTCTCTCTCTCAAACACACACACACACACAGAGACACACACACACAGACACACACACACAAACTGAATAACTTGGGTTGATCTGGGCCTGAAACGAGCCATGTTACAAGGTCACAACAAGGAGACATGTGAATGGAACTACAATGAAGTGTGAAGGGTAATTTGGCTACTTTAACTGTCACATTTCCAACCAGCCACAAACAAGGAATAATAATGAACTGTCAGTGTGTCATTGTCCTGTAAGAGGATTAACCAGACACTTAGTTGTGGCTGATAGATTACATTTGACTCCTTCAGCCCTAAAAAGGAAGACAATTCATCTTTATAGGAATCAGCACTTATTAAATAAGAGATCCCCTCTTGTCTTTGTCCTTTCAGGCTGCTCTAACAGAATACCACAGACTGGGTGGCTTAACAACAACAAAAAAAGTTTATTTCTGAAAGCTGGAAAGTTCAAGATCATGGTGCCAGACGATTCAGCATAGTGGCTGATGACGGATCATTTCCTGGTTCTTAGGTGGAACCTTTTCACTGTGTCTTCACATGGTAGTAGTGGTGAAGGATCTTTCTGGAGTTCATTTTATAAGAACATTAATCCAATTCATGAGGGTTCCAGCCCTCATGACATAAGACATCTCCCAAAACACATACTTCCTAACCATCACATTGGGTAGGAATTTCAGTGTGGGAATTTAGGGGTGGGGACAAGTGATATAAATATTCATACCATAGCACCTTTCTTCTACTCAAATTCTTGGTCTGAGCCACTATTTATGTGTTACAAAGTATTTCCTTCACCAACACAGCATATTTAATAATACTAAATTGGTTTAACGGACCCATTATACATACATACACACACATACACACACACACACATACACAGATTGTAGCAAGTGACTCAAGATCCAAGAATTCTATCTGATACAGTATCAACACTCAGAAGATGCTGGGTTAATAAAGCAAAGAGATCCCCTCTTGAAGGTACAGCTAAAATATCTTTTGAATATGATGTCCTGTGAAGATGGGCACCATCTCCTGTGATAAAGTATGTATTCTAAGTCAATGACAATTATAAGGTTCTGTGCCTCTAATAAGTAGAATACATGAGTGTCCATTTTACGGGACATTAGCAGGAGTAGTTTCACTTGGCATTCCTTGTGACATACTTGGGAAATTTGGCCTTCCAGTCCACACAACTGTAGGCTATGTTTAGATGCCTTTGTTCCCAGGAGGAAAATGCTTCCTTTAGGTGATACAGAAAGAGTCCAAATAAGCTTTAAATTATGATTGCTGCTCATTTACTTCAGATTTCTCATTCCAAGACAACAGTAAGCAAGAAAGGGAGTCATTTCTCTTTAGTGATAATTAACACTGATCATCAGAACATGATAGTATAGGAGTGCATGGCAGCCTACCCCTAGATGGGCCACTTTGGCTCATAGATTATTTTGAGGGGCATTGGGTAGCTCAGTCAGTTGAGGATCTGACTTCTGATTTCAGCTCAGTTCATGATCCCAGAGCCTTGGGATCGAGCCCCTTGTCAGTCTCTGGGCTGAATGTGGAGCCTGCTTGGGATTCTCTCTCTCTCTCTCTCTCTCTCTCTCTCCCTCTTTCTCTCTCTCCCTCTCTCTCTCTCTCTCTCTCTCTCTCCTTCTGTCCCTCTCCTCTGTGCTTTCGCTCTCATTCTGTTCTCTCAAATAAAAACAGCATATCAATTTAAAAATAATAAAAACCCAGCAGATACAGAAAAAGTGCTTTCTCTCCCCTATAACTGTCTAAATTTACAATGGAAAGGAGAGACTGTAACAGAAGAGAGTTATTAAGGAGACTAGTCTTTCCCTAAGAAACTTAGATGTACAATAGAGCAACCTTGTTTTTCCAAATACCTCCTTTCACCTTCTTGCTAGTGATTTTTGTCTCCTTTGTATCCTCAGACCCTCCCCTTCTCCTTAGCTCATATAAACTCCCTATTGCCTCAGGGTCTTTGGAATTTCATGGGTATGCCAATTAAATTTGATATTCTACTATTAATCTATTATGTCAGTTTGATTCTAAATCCAGATAGACTGACCATAGAGCAGAGGAAGGTTTTCCTTCCTGACAATAGGACTAATTTTACAGATTCAGACTCTCAGGTGACCCATTTGTGCATCACCCATTTCCCTAATTTTGACAGTAATTGGAAAAATTCAGTAGCCATGGTCTGAGAAGTACTTGATAACCAGTAGTTGGAGCATTCAGTGATGAATTTATTAGGCCATCATGTACATCTCTGAAAAAAAAAAATAAAATTTAAAACCAAACATGAGAAAAATCTAGACTTGGTAGTAGAGTATGGAGATCACCAATTGTAGTTACACGTATACAACTATAGGAATATAACACTGACCAGGCATAGCAGTGAGAACTGCAGTTTTTCCTACTAAATGTCAACTCATAAATACTCCAGAAAAAGTAGCTGACCAGAATTATGGAGAATATACTTCCCTAACATATTATACAAATACGTGGTTCCAAAGAACACAAGGAGTAGGTCTATAATGGATACTCTTGAGGCTTCCTAGAGTTACCCTACTACTAGAATAACGTATTCATTCCCTAGGTGCTGAGAGCATTGGGAGCTGATAATAATCAACTGAGTGCATCTCCCAAGAATTCTTATCTGAAAAACATTTTCTTCCCTAAAGTTATTCCTCTTATCCAGAAAGTCATGAATGCAAGTGACTGGCCCATGCAAGAGATATTGTTGCAATATGGCACAAGTCTGAAGGGTCACCCCAATCCCAAAGATCTGAATTTGATGAGCTATTGTTGTAACTGAATCTAATTTTAGATTCTTATTCTGCCAGTTTTGCTTTGTTTTCACTCCTCTGCAATATTCATCAAAAAAGCATATCTCAATTAACTTCCCTGACATAAACTGTCTCAGATTCTGTTTCCCAGAGAACCCAACTTCCCAGTCCACTTGTATATGTTCTGATTTTTAAGGTTATGTAACTGTTGATAGATTTATATATTCTGGTGTAAAAACAGAAAACAGGAAATATGACTTTTTTTTTGCTTTTCCAAAGTAATGTGAAATTATAATGAATCTCTCAGATCATTGACTTTCTATCAAATAAGATGGCATGAAGAGAAATTTTTCAAAATAAATGTGATATAGGATGTCCTCCTATCACTATGGCATATCCTCATTTACTTTTTTTTTTAAATAGTTTATTGTCAAATTAGTTTCCACATAACACTCAGTGCTCATCCCCACAAGTGCCCTCCTCCATGCCCATCCCTCCTCCCGCCCACATCCATCAGTCCTCAGATTTTGTCAGCATTCAAGAGTCTCTCATGGTTTGCCTCTCTCCCTTTCCCCCACCACTTACCCCCTTCTTCTCCCCC